>NC_045442.1:125829595-125832333 GCF_002776525.5 Piliocolobus tephrosceles | reverse complement strand
AGAGCCCTCACCCGGGCAACGCTGGGACAACGGGAGAGTCGCGGCCCTGACCCCGCGTGCAGCTCAGTTGTAGGAGAGGTAATCGATGAGCCGGGGCGGGATGTTTAACTTGGCGATCTTCTCCAGCCCTCGGACACCAGTGGCCTTCCTCAAGCTCACCCTGCAGAGCTGCGACAGAGTCAGAGGTGTCTCTGAAAAAGGGAGCAAGGAAGGATATGAGGTTAATTTCAGGAAGGAGCACAACACCCGCAACCGAATACAAACTCAGAATGGAAAACGCCTCCCTTTTCCCTGGAACCGGGATGTGTCCTGCAGGCCTTCTCTGGAAGGACAGCCAGGAACCTGAGGAAGGGAGCCCAGGAAATGAAATTCGGGGCGTGATGTCCACTGGGACTGCCTTTTGTGGGGTGTGGGGGTTTTTTTGGTTTTAAGGATTTTTCGTTTTTTGTTTTGAGACAGAGTCTCGCTCTGTCGCCCAGGCTGGAGTGCAGTGGCGCAATCTCGGCTCACTGCAACCTCCACCTCCTGCATTCAAGCAATTCACCTGCCTCAACCTCCCAAGTAGCTGGGATTACAGGCACCCACCACCATGCCCGCCTAATTTTTATATTTTTAGTAGAGACAGGGTTTCACCAAGTTGGCCAGGCTGGTCTGATACTGCTGAACTCAGGTGATCTGCCCGCCTCAGCCTCCCAGAGTGCTGGGATTATAGGTGTGAGCCACCGCACCTTTTCAAAACCATGGTTTTGGTTTTTTGAGCCACGGCATTATATTTCAACATCCAAATTTGTCATGAAACAACTATATCTGCAGCTAGGAGGCTCATCGTCAAATGTCCGGCACAGGAGGCACAGGTCTGGTGCCTGAGCAGGTGTCAGCCACAGCTTCTGCTGCTCCAGGCCACGGGCCACAGGGAACCCAGGGAGAGCTGGGGCAGCAGCACAAACAGCTCCCGCAAAGTGCCTA
Organism: Piliocolobus tephrosceles; assembly: GCF_002776525.5. Classification (NCBI taxonomy): domain Eukaryota; kingdom Metazoa; phylum Chordata; class Mammalia; order Primates; family Cercopithecidae; genus Piliocolobus; species Piliocolobus tephrosceles. The sequence continues at coordinate 125,831,367 of NC_045442.1, read as the reverse complement.
AGGGTCTGTCCTAGTGCAGAGGACAGGAGCCAGGACTAACAGCCTAGCTCTCAATGGAAGCCCGCAGGGAGCCGGCATATCAGGGGCCCAGGCTGAAGGCTGGAGGGGATAGGGCGGGCTCGGTGGGGCGCCTCACTTTCGTAGTACTCGAGGCACTTGGCTGGAGCGCTGCTGCTCCACGCGTAGTCAGACGGCTTCTTCCCACGGTTGTCCCGGGCGTAGATGTTGCCGCCAAACTCGATAAGCATCTCGATGAGGTCAACATTCTTGACCTTGGCCGCGTGGTGAAGGGCCGTCTCATGAAGCTTTGCCGCATTCACGTTGGCCCCTGGAGGTCAAGAGTGCAGAAGAGATTTCACCAAGAAGAGACGTTGAAGTCACATCCGTTTCTTCACACAGCACGGTGGCAGAAGCAATCACCACCCAGAAGACAAAATCAGGACAGACTCTACGGTAGCTTTCAAAACTGTTTTTCACATCCAAAAGCAGGAATTACTCATTGTCCCCGCTCATGAGAAGAGAGATAAAGGTAGGCAGCAATAATAAAGAAATAACTGGAAATAGAACCGAAAAGAAGAAAAACAAAACGAAAAACGTCCTGAGTTAAACAACCATTCTAATGCCCTGTCAATCTGCCTTCAGGGGTCTGAGATTTCTGGAAGCTCAAACCAGAGCCACTCAAGCACTCCCACCTGGCCTCGCGCACAGACACACACTACTTCTTCCTCTTGTGGGAGCAGGAGGGAGGCTCCAGAAATACTGGTTAAATGAAAGAATGAATGTTCCTTAACAATGCATATTCTTTTACAAAAGGAAAACAGATAATGTACCCAAAACAGTAGGCAATTCAGAGAAGACATTTAGCTCTGCACTCCTCAACTTTCTCACGATAACAGCAGACATTCATCAAGCTGATTAACAGTGAAAAAAAAAACTTTTCTTTTTAAAAGAGTAGACATTCAGAAAGATGCAAAGAATTAGTAGCTAAACATGGCCGGTTTTGTTTTTTTGAGACAGAGTCTCCCTCTGTCGCCCAGGCTGGAGTGCAGTGGCACAATCTCGCCTCACTGCAACCTCCAGGGTTCAAGCGATTCTCCTGCCTCAACCTCCCAAGTTGCTGGGATTACAGGTACACCACCATGCCCAGCTAATTTTTCTATTTTTTGTAGAGATGGGGTTTCGCCCTGTTGGCCAGGTTGGTCTGGAACTCCTGGCTACAGGCATGAGCCACCACACCTGGTCAAATATGGCATTTTTCAATGCATTAAAAAAAGATTTTGATAAAAATCTGATTTTTGTAACACATCATTCTTAGGGCACAGCCATCACTAATCCGATACGATGGAATCCCCCAGGGTTTCAGAATTCTTTTGAAAGAAAATGCCATTGTCTTCGAAGTCTGTTCCTCAAGTAACAAAGGAGGTTATAAGAGAAAACGAATGAGGCTGGGCACAGTGGCTCAAGCCTGTAATCCCAGCACGTTGGGAGGCCGAGACGGGCGGATCACGAGGTCAGGAGATCGAGACCATCCTGGCTAACACGGTGAAACCCCGTCTCTACTAAAAAATACAAAAAACTAGCCGGGCGTGGTGGCGGCGCCTGTAGTCCCAGCTACTCGGTAGGCTGAGGCAGGAGAATGGCGTAAACCCGGGAGGCGGAGCTTGCAGTGAGCTGAGATCCGGCCACTGCACTCCAGCCTGGGCGACAGAGCGAGACTCCGTCTCAAAAAAAAAAACAAAACAAAACAAAAAAAACAGAGAAAACGAATGAAA
>NC_045442.1:125824133-125829195 GCF_002776525.5 Piliocolobus tephrosceles | reverse complement strand
GGAGAATGGCGTAAACCCGGGGGGCGGAGCTTGCAGTGAGCTGAGATCCGGCCACTGCACTCCAGCCTGGGCGACAGAGCGAGACTCTGTCTCAAAAAAAAAACAAAACAAAACAAAAAAAACAGAGAAAACGAATGAAAGGGAAGTATTTTAAAGAAGTCAAGCAAATCACCCAGCATCAGTAAAATAATCTGCCAAATGACAGATTCAAACCACAGCTGTAAAATATTATCAAAAGTGGGATTTTAAAGCAATCAGATCACTAGCACGCCATCACTTACCAACAATTTCAGAGGGTCAAAAGAGGAGTTGAGAGGTGGAATGCTATTCCATTTTCTAGTTCCTCTGCTCAAAAACTATCTGCAAAATCCTGCTTTCTGCTTTAAAATATTTGAATCCCCTAAAAGCACATAAGAACCATGCTCATAACAGCATTCGTGGAGTGATCCAGCCCTCCAAAGTGATGACATAAGTAAAGAAAGTTCTTTCTGCTTCCCGCAGCCAAAACTCAGAAGTTAGGACAGGAAAAGGATCTCTCAACCAGGAAAAATGCTAAATTACCTGGGTCCTGAATTTGGCAGAAATGTACTGCAAAAAAAGATAATAATAATATTTCAAAGCAATAGATTAAAGAAATATTTTCCCCACAATTCAACCTCTCTTTCACACAAGGGGTTTTCCTCCAGTATAATGTTGCAATCATAATATAAAGTACCTTTTAACACTAAATGTACACTTGTAATGAAAAACAAATTGTACCATCCACAGAATCTACAGTTCCAGTAGCTTTCTCTCATGTCATTAATTCTGGCAATATTCTTGCCAATTGGGAGAGAAAGAGATGGTCTCTATTTTAACAAAAGAAAAAAAAAAAAAAAAACAGAGAAAGAGGCCCAAGGGAGGCACAGCTACGATCTCCCTGATCTCACGATCAGGGAGAAAACTACGGCTGGAAAGAGCTCTAAAAATCATGCTCCCTGCTGTGCTCCACACACGAGGCCTTGGCCAGGGGCTCTTGCAGAGAGGCGGCCTTCCCAAGGTACATCTTTTCAAAATGCGTGTTTGGCATCATTTGATTGGGTGGAAGGGAAGGAAGGTGAATAAGGAAGGAAATGAAATTGTGAATAAGGGATTGAAAGGAAACACCGGGCCGGGGTGCAGGCGGCAACTTGGATGGATCCTGAAAGTATAGCACTGCGTGAGCAAAGAAGAGAGTGACAGATGAAACCCAAACAACTATGTCCATTAAAACTATGTGCCTCGGCCAGGCGCAGGGCTCACACCTGTAATCTTAGCACTTTGGGAAGCTGAGGCGGGCAGATCACTTGGGCCCAGGAAATTATGACCAGCCTGGGCAACATAGTGAGGCCCTAGTTCTACAGAAAAATTAAAAAATTATCTGGGCATGATGGCACACACCTGTGGTCCCACCTGCTCTGGAGGCTGAGGTAGGAGGATCACTGGAGCCCAGGAGGTTGAGGCTGCAGCAAGCCGTGATTGTACCACTGCACTCCAGCCTGGATGACGGAGTGAGGCCCATAGTGAGAGACAGAACACATACAAGTACTCGTCAGAAAGAGGAAAACAGGACCAGGCACGGTGGCTCACGCCTGTAATCACCACACTTTGGGAGCCTGAGGCGGGCAGATCACCTGAGGTCAGGAGTTCAAGACCAGCCCAGCCAATATGGTGAAACCTCGTCTCTACTAAAAATCCAAAAATTAGCTGGGCATTATGGTGCACATCTATAATCCCAGCTACTCAGGAGGCTGAGGCATGAGAATCGCTTGAACCCGGCAGTCGGAGGCTGCAGTGAGCGGAGATCACACCACTGCACTCTGGCCTGGGTGACAGAACGAGACTCCGTCTCAAAAAAAAAAAAAAAAAGAAAGAAGGGAACAGACACAGAGGAAAGAAGGAAGAGAGAGGGTGGGAAAGAGAAAGAAAGTAACTGTATGTGAAGCAAGGATGGTAACATTCCTTGAACTGAGAGACATGAGAAAGACTGAGACAGAGGCAGAGACAGAGACAGAAAGAGACAAAGACAAAAACAGGGAGCCAGGAAACAACTAGGGAACTAAAAGCTCTGAACTTCATGCTTCAGAGAAAAGGGGTCAACACAGGCTCATTACCAAAATCCTGCTTTCAACGCCAAATAGGATTAAAGTGGATTCAGAGAACCCATGGCCAGCGATGTGAAGGGACCGTCTAAGACCTTAGCACACCAGGACTGGCACAATCCTGGAACATAAACACAAATAGCTCAATAGGTGCTTGCTGCAACAAGAGAAATAAAAAGAAATAATAATGGCAATTAAATTTTAAAAATTTATAATTGAAAATTTTTTAAAAAATTAAAGAACAATTTTTTTAAAAATTTTTCTAATTGTGCCAGGACCAGTGCCAAGAACAAAGGTGGAGGCAGGACCGTCCTCAGGGAGCGGCTTCTGAACACTCCTGGCAGAGTTCAATATTCACTGTCAGCCATCAGATTAAAAATTACTTCACCATCATAACCGAACTTTCACCCTCCCCAGCCCTCCTCCTTTGCAAATTCAATCTGGTTCCTGGACTCGCCTCACCGCCTACAAAGAACAAGAACAACGGTCTCTATGTCCCCGCTGGGGTGCAACGTGGCTGCCTCACAGTTCAGCTCTCAAACTGCACACGAAAGCACCTGCAATCATGTGGGCCCCGACTGGTTCCATCCCTCTCCCCTCTCCACGGTAACTGGTTCAAGTGACCCAGGTTTGAGCCAATCAGAATTGGGCAAAGTTTGGGCAAAGGGACTGGGGAGGGGTGTGGGAAAAGGGACTTTCCACTCTTCTGTTTTTCTAGAGACACAGTCCCTGGCTTTCCTTTGGTTTCCCGAAGGATCTGTGACCTGACCCCAAAAGTTCAGAATCATTACTTTAAAAAAATCCGTTTGTGAGGACGTAGGGGGTGCTGTTGTTTCTCTCTTCTCTGTATGTTTGAACATTTCCACAGTGACAAAATGTTTTCTAAGAAGATGATGCTCCATCTGCTCTCACAAGGGGTGCTAGAGGAGAGCACCAGAGAGTAGGATATGAATCAGGAATCTCACATGAGCTGATGGCTGGACGCCACCCACAGCATCAAGCCGACACCGACAGTCACAGCGGGGAGGCTTCCCCACTCCCCAGGGGGCATGCAAACCCCGGGGAGAGCTGTGGGAACCCCGCTTTAGGGCGACAGTGGGCATCACAGCTGCCCCTTCCTTTCCACCCCCACCCCCGACTGTGCTGCCACCCGGTAATGTGTGGAGGTGGGAGCAGACCTGACTTCAGCTCCAGTGTGGGCCCCGCCTGGTCCAAGCCCTCTCCCCTGACCACAGTAATTGGTTCTAATGACCCAGGCTTCAGCCCATCAGAATCTGGCAAAGTTTGGGCAAAGGGACTGGGGAGGGGGTGTGTGAAAAGGGATTTTCCACTCCTCTGAAAGAGTCTCCAGAAGGCTTAAAATGGGAAACATCTGGCGTGTAGGCCTGAAGCCACTGCAGCCCCGTGATCTTGCTCAGGGAAGCCGGAGGCTTAGGATAAAGCCAACACTGAGGAAAGCAGAATCGCAACATTCAAAGAAACTGGGTGACACCACGGAACCTCCGGTCCAGCCGCCCCTAAACCTGCTCTGCGTCTCAGCCCTGAAGTCACCTGAACTAGAAATGCCCGCCATTGTTTACCAGGTAGAAGTGGCTTCCTGTTACTCGCAAAGGCATCCAAGGGACATGAAGTCCTAACTGATACAGAAAGGATGCTTGCTTTAAACACTAAGTTGATCCCTTTCCCTACAACCACACCAAATGGAACTAAAGTAAAAATGGAACTCATGTGTACTGAGCTCATGAAGGCTTGATACGAATGCACGGCCCTGTGTTCATAGAAACCGATCCAGCTGCCAGAGGACAGCTCGGCTGGAAACACTTAACGCCTGCTTCCAATGGAGATACTTTTAAGACAGTGTATAAAAAATTAAAAGTACCCCAACAACTGTTCCTATACAAAATGAATCTTTTCCACTAAGAAGACTTAAAAGTGGCACATGAAAGTGAGTAAGATTCTCCAACAGAAAACTACATATAACTAAGCTCAAATGGCTGTCATCGGGGGGAATTCATGATCTTCCTGTTTCTGAACAGGTTTGTTCTTGTTGTTAAGAGATGGGGTCTTGCTATGTCTCCCACGCTGGCTCAAACTCCTGGGCTCAAGCAATCCTCCCGCCTCAGCCTCCCAAAGTGCTGAGACTACAGCTGTGAGCCACAGTGCCCAGCCATCCTGAACAGTTTTGTTTTCATCCTACACCACACCCAGAATTTGGATGAGATGATGAAACTAAAATTTTCCCTCAACAACATTAAGTTGGGTTAATGATAAAAACCCTGTGCCAACAGTCACTTTGGCTAAAACTTTTGGTATAAACAGGTCCTGAGCCTAATCCTCAATTGGTTGGGTCTTTTTGGTTTTGATTTTTTTCCTTCCTTGGGAATCTCGATCCTGAGTCTTTTCGATCACCTGACAAGAGCCTGGATTCCAAATGCTCCATATTCTCCTAAACGTTGCCCACTCCACCTCCCATTACATCCCCTTCTCTCTTGGATTCAGGCAGCAACCTCACCAGGCAGCTGTGGGGACAGTGGCCTGTGATCTCTAGAAATAATCATTGGCATTTGTTGAGTACCTACTAGGACATACCAGGCACCGGGGAAATATCCCCAGTTCTCCCAGCAACCTGCAGCATAGATTCTTCCAGTGTTACAGATACATAAACTGAGGCCTGAGGTCTCAGCTGGCAAGTAGGAGAGCCAGCCTCCAACCCTGGTCCCTCTGACTCCTCTACCCAGCTCTCTGTTAGGCACAGTAAATACCTGTTCAGGTAAATACCCTTGCAAGTAAACACCTGCTTAGGTGAACAGCCTTGCAAGTATATACCCATTCAGGCAAGCTTCTCATGTAAATCCGTAAATACCCACTCTGCAGGTAACACCCATACAGGTAAATACCCACTCAGATAAACACCCACGCAGGTAAACACCCACTCAGGTAAA
>NC_045442.1:125805231-125824123 GCF_002776525.5 Piliocolobus tephrosceles | reverse complement strand
ACCCACTCAGATAAACACCCACGCAGGTAAACACCCACTCAGGTAAACACTCGTGCGGGTAAACACTCACTCAGATAAACACCCACGCAGGTAAACACCCACTCAGGTAAACACCCGCGCAGGTAAACACCCACTCAGGTAAACACCCGCGCAGGTAAACACTCACTCAGGTAAACACCCGCGCAGGTAAACACCCACTCACCTGCATTGAGCAGCACTTTGACACAGTCCAGATGCTCCCGGGCACAGGCAACGTGCAGAGGGGTCCCAAAATGGCAATCGTGCGCTTCCAGATTGGCCCCGACATCAATAAGAAGCTTCACACATTCGGAACTCCCTTAAGATACATGGAAAAGGGGGGACAATGTCCTTGAATACGGACACTGGAGACAACGAGCACGCAGACGCGGCAGCTGCAGCAGCCTCCATCCCTGGTGCAGGGCAGGGAAGCCAGGCAGGCCTGCATCCCAACCTAGGGAGGAGTTCATGCCCGCATGGCCCTCAGGAAGCCAGGACATGGCTCTGCGTCCCCCTGAGGAGGGGAGGGCTCACAGCAGTGGGAGAAACGGACCTGGCCGGCCTATTGCTGTGAGAACAGGAGACATGGGGCACCACCTAGAATGGGTCAGGGAAAACTCCCGCTGCCCTCCTGTCCTGTGTCTACCTGCAGCTGTCGGCACTGAGCCCAGTCTCCCAGGAAACCCCCCAGACTTTCTTAGGCAGGTCATCCTCCCGTGCCCCACGGCAGCTGCCTCTCCTGCCTCTTTTTTTTTTTTTTTTTTGACAGTCTCATTCTGTTGCCCAGGATGGAATGCAGTGGTGCAATCTCAGCTCACTACAACCTCCACCTCCTGGATTCAAGCAATTCTCCCACCTCAGCCTCCCAGATAGCTGGAATTACAGGCGTGCACCACCACGCCTGGCTAATTTTTTTGTATTTTTAGTAGAGATGGGGCTTCACCATGTTGGTCAGGCTGATCTCAAACTCCTGACCTCAAGTGATCCGCCCACCTCAGGCTCCCAAAGTGCTAGGATTACCAAGGGCATGAGCCACAGCACCTGGCCTCTCCTGCCTCTTAAGCAGCTCCTCTTCCTGGGTCTGTAATGTGGATTTGGAGCGCGGTTCCAGGCCCCCCACCGTCCCGCCCCTGCACATTCCGTCGAGGCTCCATCCTTCCCTGTCACTCAATTACCTCTTCATTGTTGGCAGCTCCCTGATTGTCCCCACCAGCCTCACACCCAGCCCCAGAGCCATGTGCTGGCCACTAGCCAGTGTCTCCCACTCCAGAGCCCTCTCCCTTTCCTGGGGTCCCTGCTCCTGACTCAAACCTGACCCATTTCTGACTTCTTGAGCCTCCCCTTCATACCAAATCCTACGGATTCCTCCCCAAACCTTCTAAATGAACCCATCCCACTGCACCAGCCTACTCTGAGCACTGGCCACCTTGATCCCAGCGACGGTCCCCAACTCATTCCTCTGCTTCTAGGAGACCCCGACCACCACTGCCACCTCCATCTGTCTGCACATGGAGGGTCACTAAATGAACCTTCCCCAACTTCTGTTTTCCTGGCCCTCAACATCTGCTCAGAAACCTTCAAGAGCTCCGTGGAGCTGTCCCCATGGCCTGTAGACATGGAAAGACCTGACAGCAGGAATCAGGGGTGAGCCACAGGCAGCCGTGGTTCTGCCAGCACCGTGGAGGGCACATACCCCATACCCTGCACCCCAGACGTGCATCCAAAGACAAAGGCCATGCTGGCCGGTCAAGATATAAGCCAGGGTTTGCAGCCTCTGCTCAAAAGAGTAGAATCCAAACTCCTTTGTCATTTAAATATCTTCCCACCAGCTGGTCTCACCCTAAATTCCAGTCCTCTCCGCTCCCCTGGGAGCTTCTAATGCAGTAAGACAGGACAAGGAATGTCCCCCAGCCTCGGGGTGCCCTTTTATCTTCCCAGCACCTGCAATGCGCCTGTTTTCGGAGGGCAGCTGAAGTCCCACCCGCTCACTGAGCCTGCAGGACCAGCACTCTGTTTTGAGAGCACCGCACACAGCCTCCTGGCCCAGGCTCTTGGGACACATTTCTCTGTCCTCTCCCATCTCAATCAGGGACCTGCAGAGCACACTACAGCAAAGCCCAAGTGAGCCTCTGCAGAGTGCCCCAGGCCCTGGTGCTAATGTGGAGGGGCCCGAGGAGCCCTGGCTTGGACACAGAATCCTACCGTAGAGTCACCCGCCCCAGCCTTGGAGGAAGACCTCAAGGAGGGAAAGCTTAGAATCTCTGCAGTTGAGCCACCGAGAGCCGGAAACAGACTCAGAACTCTCCTTCACCCGCCAAGGGCTCCCAATTCGTCTACTCTGCTTCCTTCCCAAAATCCTTTAATCCCAGAAAGGAGGAAACTTCCAGGGCCCAGCTGGGCCAGCCCAGTCATCTGCCAACTCACCGCTCATGCAGGCCTCGTGCAGGGGGGATGCTGTGTACAAAGGAGGGTTGACCTTGGCCCCGTAGGACAGCAAGAGCTTCACACACTCGATGCTGCCCGAGGCGCAGGCATCGCAGAGCGGGGTGCTGCCGTCGATGTTGCGAGCATCCACCTCATGGAAGGAAGACACAAGTATCAAAGGGCAGAGAAACGCCACGCAACCCGCTTTCCCACCCTGCTGCAGGTTCATCTTTGCTAAGATGCTTCTTAGAAGCACCAGTTTGCTTTGCTATTATGTGCTAGGCGAGAACACCGCAAGAGACAGCATGTAGCTGGGGAGCACCCATAGCCTCCTGAGTACAAAAGTCATCTCGTTCAGGATTATTTTCTCTGGGGGCAGGATAAGCTCAGCTGCCCCCTCACCACCCCTACCCCAAACACCTACTAAGCACAGAGCAGGACAGGGGAACCCTAGGCTGCAAGCTGGGAGAGGTAGGCTTTAAACATGAGTTTTAAAAACTCTAACTTCAGCTGGGCACAGTGGCTCACACCTGTAACCCCAGCACTTTGGAAGGCGAGGAGGGTCACTTGAGCTCAGGAGTTCGAGACCAGCCTGGGCAACATGGCGAAACCCTGTCTCTAGAAAAAATACAAAAATTAGCACACCTATAGTCCCAGCTACCTGGGAGGCTGAGGTGGAAGGATCACCTGAGTCAAGGAGGACGAGGCTGCAGTCAGTTATGATCACGTCACTGCATTCCAGCGTAGGTGACAGAGTAAGACCTTGTCTCAAAAAACAATAAAAACCTCTAACCTCAACGAAAGCCTGAGACAGCTTACCATGCCTCCCCTAGTGAGAAAGTCAGAGGCCAGGAAAAAGGCAACTCCCCAAATTGGCAAATTTTATTTAGCATTTGTCCAAATTCAAATTCTATTTGGGTACACACTGACACGGGTTCCATTCCAAGCTTTTGGGAAGAATAAACAGTACACCGTCTTCCCTTTTCCCCACCCCTTGAACTCTGAGACCAGTTCCTTGTGTCCCTGGTACATTGGCCAGGGGTGTGCCGGGCCACTGTTTGCCAGCTCAGGAGAGCTGGCTGCCAATGTGCCAGGAATTCTGCTGATCAGAAACCCCCGGTGGCTTAATACTAGCCAGGGTGGGAACATTTACACCAGGGAAAGCAGCAATACAGAGTTTTGTTTTTGTTCCTTTTTTTGGAGAGCTGGCAGGCCAGCATCCCACTGAGTCATCCTAAAGCCTGAACCCTGCTCTTTGGGCCCAAGCAGCAGCTCTGCGCCCAGGTCTGGCCACCCCTGAGAGAGCCTGTATCTAGACCGTGGCCAGCCTGCTGGCTCCTGCCCACCACAGGGCTGGCACTCCCACCATCAGTTTGCTCAGGTTGCCCTTTCTTCCACCACCGGGACCTCCTAACAGCCAGGTCCACAAGCACTTCTCAGCCATAGGCTTCCTGGTACCTGTGTGCAGTGGACACAGTGCCGCCCCCACCCTCCCCTCTTTTCCAAGTTCTCCTGAGTCAACCTTCTCCATTCTGGCAGCTGCAGCCAGTCTGGGGGTCTGCCCTGATGGGCCACTCACCTGGGCCCCAGCTGCCAGCAGCAGCTGCACGCACCGCGCCTGGCCCTGCAGACTGGCCGCGTGCAGGGGCGTGATGGAGTCCACAGTGACCTGGTTCACACAGGCACCACTCTCGATCAGCTGTTGCAGCTGCAGGCTCTCACCCCGCTGGGCTGCCTCATGCACAGGGGTCCGTTCCACCCAGAAACCTGGAAAGGAAGGGGACCTCATGCTAAGACCCTGCCACTTCCATCCAGAACAAATGAGCACACGTTAAGACTCCAGGGCCCCTGATGCCACCAAGGCACCATCCGTGATCATGCAATTGTCGCAGCACTTCTATAAAGATCCCTGAGGCACCCCTCCCCCCACCCCCCCACCCCCCCGCCTGAAGGCTGGAGTCCAAACTCCTGGGCAAGGCCTACAAGGGGCTCCATCCTGTGGACGCTGCTCACCTCCACGGTCCACCTCCCACCACTGCCCCAGCATAAACCCGCTCTGCAGGCACAGGTGCCCACCACTCCCCTGCAGTTCCACATCCTTCTCTGCTAACACGCCCACCTTTGCCCTCTGCCAACTGTCCACTCAGCAATTTCCTGGTGAAACGTTTACATCCTCCAGGTGGGCCCAGGAAAAACAACTTCCCTGGGAAACACTTCCCACAAAGCTCACACACACGCTCAGACCACTGCATTTACAGTGTCTCCTGCACTCGACTGCCTTCAGAATCCATGCTTCAATCACTCCACTTTAGTGGCGTCCTCAGGCTTGTCTATATACAAGGTCATGTCATCTGCAAACAAAGATCGTTTAACTTCTTCCTTTCTAATGTGGATGCCATTTATTTATTTATTTATTTATTTATTTATTTATGAGATGGAGTCTCACTGCGTCACCCAGGCTGGAGTGCAATGGTGTGATCTCAGCTCACTGAAACCTCTGCCTCCCGGGTTCAAGCGATTCTCCTGCCTCAGTCTCCCAAGTAGCTGGGATTACAGGCACACACCATCACACCCAGCTAATTTCTGTATTTTTAGTAGAGATGGGGTTTCACCATGTTGGCCAGGATGGTCTCAAACTCCTGACCTCAGGTGATCTACCCGCCTCAGCCTCCCAAAGTGCTGGGATTACAGGCGTGAGCCATCACGCCCAGCCCTTTTATTTCTTTTTCTTGTTGAATTGCTCTGGCTAGGACTTGCAGTGCAATGTGGAACAGAAGGGGTGAGAGCCAACATCCTTGTCTTGTTTCTAGTCTCAGGGGAGAGCATTTAGTCGTTCACCTTTAAGGATGATGTTAACTGGGTTTTTCTTTCTTTCTTTCTTTTTTTTTTTTTAGTCTCAGTCAATCATAGTGATCCTATTTCCCATACAGCATCCAGCCCAACTCTAGCTAAGGAGAGGTGAGGGAGAGTCTGTGAAGAGGCCTCCAAGCTTCCATATTCTGTTCACTCCCAAGAAGGAGCTCGAGGGGAAGGCTGTCTCCCTTCCTTCTCTGGATACTGCCTGGGTGTGAACTTGAATCTGCTAAGCCATCTGGCTACCTGCCTGAAGACAGGACCTACAGGAATGGCAAAGCCGGGAAAGGACTGGAACCTGGAGGACGAGTCAAGGACCATCAAGTGCCTGGAGCCAAGCCAACGGGTGGGCTTTGTCACATTTCTTTATTGTCTAAACCAAGTGCAGACAAAAGCTCGCTAACTCGTACAGACCGTAAACTCCCCAGATGCAGAAACCACACACGCCTATGTTTTCTCAGCACCCATCTCAGACACAGAGAAGTCTTCTAGACACTTTAAAATGTCATAAATGACAACAGCGCTGGATAAAAGCTGACATATCCTTACCGTCAACTCCCCAGCTTCGAGCAGACAAGATCACATCACACACCTCTTCTCAATCAACAGTTTCCTCTTACTATTCCGACATGTCCCTGGAAAACCTTCCTATCACCTGGATCTTCCCCAGATCTTACTTTTACAAAGTAAAAAAGTGTATCTGGGCCAGGTGCTGTGGCTCACGCTTGTCATCTCACCACTTTGGGAGGCTAAGGCGGGCGGATCACTTGAGGTCAGGGGTTTGAAACCGGCCTGGCCAACATGGTGAAATCCCATCTCTACTAAAAATATTTTTAAAAATTACATGGTGTTGCATGCCTGTAATCCCAGCAACTTGGGAGGCTGAGGCAGGAGAATCGCTTGAACCCAGGAGGTAGAGGTTACAGTGAGCCCAGATCACGCCACTGCACTATAGCCTGGACAACAAGAGCAAAACTCTGTCTAAAAAAAAAAAAAAAAAAAAAGAAGGTATCTGCATCGAATTTCCTCTGCAGGTGGGCAGCCTCATCAGTTAGTGCTGATGACTCTGTCTGCTCTTAGAGATCCCCACATTGCCACCCTCCCCCACCTCTGCCTTTGGCACTGAGACCAGGGTTAAGAGTTCCCTGGAGCCACAACTGCACAGAACTGCTTGGTGGAAACTCAGCTCAGCCTTTTATCAGCTTACCCAAAACACAACTTCCCCGAATGTCAGTTTCTTTACCTGTAAGTTGCGATAACAATTATTTTTTCTTCATAGGTGGTCTATGAACATGGTCTATGAACATTCAATGAATTGAAATAGGTAGATGCACTTAAAGGGTGGGGCCTGGCACCAATCAGTGCTCAATAAACATTGTCTGTTTGTAGTATTTTTGTGGGTTTTTTTTTTTTTTGGTTTTTTTTTTTGAGACAGAGTCTTGCACTGTCACCAGGGCTGGAGTGTAGTGGCACAATCTCAGCTCACTGCAACGTCTGCCTTCCGGGTTCAAGCGATTCTCCTTCCTCAGCCTACCGAGTAGCTGAGATTACAGGCGTGTGCCACCATGCCCAGGTAATTTTTTGTATTTTTAGTAGAGACGAGGTTTCACCATGTTGGCCAGGCTGGTCTCGAACTCCTGACTTCATGATTCACCCACCTCGGCCTCCCAAAGTGCTGAGATTACAGGTGTGAGCCACCACGCCCAGCTGTTTATAGTATTTTCGCCTCCAATTGTACCTATCTGTCTTGTCCACAGCCAAAGAGCCTGGGTGACCCTATGTCAGTGGACGTGGGGACTAGGGAGAACTGAACCACAAAGGAAGATTCGATCCCCACAAAATGTAAAAGTCAAGCTTCCATTTGACTAACCGTCTCCAGGTGGCCCTCGGCCCCACCAGTTGTAATGAACAGTAACCCACTGACCTCCTGGGGTTAGTGAGAAGTGGTTTAGTGTCACTTTTAGTGCTTTTTTTTTTTTTTTTTTTGAGACAGAGTCTCGCTCTGTCGCCCAGGCTGGAGTGCAGTGGCTGGATCTCAGCTCACTGCAAGCTCCGCCTCCCGGGTTTACACCATTCTCCTGCCTCAGCCTCCCGAGTAGCTGGGACTACAGGCGCCCGCCACCTCGCAAAATCAATCTGCAGGGAGCAAAATCCCAAGGGTAGAAGGAGAGGCTGCCACTTGAAAAAGAAGAGGAAGCCAGGGTGAGGCCTAGGTCTTGCAGCAAAAAAGGAAAATGCATCTCAGGAGGCCACCTGAGCAGGGAAGGCGCGTTCCCGACGTGCCTCCATTCACAAGATGTCCAGGTAGATTTAGCGTCTTCTGCTGCCACACACAAAGATGACTAAGATGCAGCCACAGACAGCTCACAGGCAGGGACCAGGGAACACATGTGCAGATAATTCACAACATGACAACTGCGATCATGTCTGGTGACGGATCAGAAGCAAGAGCCCCAGTGCCCAGGGATGGCCAGGGAAGGTCACAGAGGCTGCAGAGCTGCAGCCAGGTCTACCTTGGGCACCGCTTATTCACCTTTGTACCCTAGAACCTGGCACTGTCCAGGAAGATGCTGGTATCCACGTGGTTGCTCAGTGGGTGAGTGGATGAGTAAGTGAATGAAAGGAGTTACTAAAACCAATTATAAAGTCTGGCCGGGCAAGGTGGTTCACCCCTGTAATCCCAGCACTTTGGGAGGCTGAGGTGGGTGGATCACGAGGTCAGGAGTTCAAGACCAGCCTGGCCAACATGGTGAAACCCCGTCTCTACTAAAAATACAAAAAATTAGCCGGGTATGGTGGCACGTACCTGTAATCCCAACTACTCAGGAGGCTGAGGCAGCAGAATTGCTTGAACCCAGGAGGTGGAGGTTGCAGTGAGCCGAGATCACGCCATTGCACTCCAGCCTGGGTGACAGAGTAAGACTCTGTCTCGAGAAAAAAAATAAAAAATAAATAAATTTTTTAAAAAGTCCATAGCAGTAAAACAGCAAAAGAACTAACATTTTTGTTTAAGGGGCCTTTATTCATTCTTACGCAGAGGCTAGGATACTTTTAGAGCATTGAGATAATATGCAAAAAGAGCAATTGCGTAGTTTTGAAATTAACTCTGGGATTAAAAGGAAAGCATGTAAACAACTAGCTATGTTTTGTTAAAGATTTATAGGAACGCTGTGACGTGATCAAGGACAAAGACGTTCCCAACCTCGGACCCTCGCTGGTGCCCAGATGTCAGCGGTCCTCGGTTACCTCGTCATCCCAACAGCCTCCTCTTCCCACTGCTCTCAACATAATTAAGAACCTGAAACCTGTACTGACTTAGATGGCACTTTAGACACTTGTCTACCATCTTCCTGGTTTGCAGGCTCTCTAAATAAACCTGCCACCAACTCTTGTCTCTCGTGTTTGGCTTTTGAACAGTAAGCAGCCAAATATGGGTTCAGTTACAACTAGACATAATATTTTTAAAAGAAAATCTAATTTTATTTCTCTGTATCACTAGTCTATAAAGGAAATGCAACTTATTTCTAGTGAATTACATCAGCTGCTATGGTCTTACCAGCAGCAATTAAGGGCAAAAATTAGCAGCAGACATGATAGGAAAAAAAGAAAAAAGAAATTTCCGTGCATCTAAGGGCACAATCAGAGTGAAATGGCAACCCACAGAATGGGAGAAAATATTTGCAAGTCATATACCCGATAAGGGGTTAGTCCAGGATATATAAAGAATTCCTGCAACTCAAAAAAAGAAAAACAAAAAAACAAAAAAAAACACACAAATTAAAAATAGGCAAACGAGTTGAACAGACATTTCTCTAAAGAGGATACACATGGCCACGAACATAAAAAAAGGTATTCGACATCACTAATCATTAAAGAAATGCAAATCAAAACCACAATGAGATACTACCTCACACCTGTTAGGATTATCAAAAAAAACCAAATATGTGTTGGCGAGAATGTGGAGAAAGTGGTGCCCTTATGCACTGATGATGGGAATGTAAAATGGTCCAGCCACTGTGGAAGACTATATGGCAGTTCCTAAAAAATGAAACATAGGATATTATATGATCCAGCAACTCCACTGCTGGGCATATCTCCAGAAGAACTGAAAGCAAGGTCTTGAAGAGAGATTCATTTGTACACCCACAATCATAGCAGCATTATCGTCAACAATCCAAGTGTCCGGTGGACTATTATTCAGCGTTGGGAACGAAGGAAATCCTCTCCCATGCTACAACATGGATGAACCTTAAGGACATTATCCTGAGTCAAACTAGCCATTTCTAGGCCGGGCACGGTGGCTCACGCCTGTAATCCCAGCACTTTGGGAGGCTGAGGTGGGCAGATCACTTGAGGTCAGGAGTTCAAGACCAGCACAGCCAACATGGTGAAACCCCATCTCTCCTAAGAATACAAAAATTAGCCAGGCGTGGTGGCTGTAATCCATGGTGTGTCAGTAGTCCCAGCTACTCAGAGGCTGAGGCACGAGAATCGCTTGAACCCAGGAGACAGGAGGTTGCAGTGAGCTGAGATCGTGCCACTGCACTCTGGCCTGGGTAACAGAGTGAGACTGTCTCAAAAATACATACATACATACATACATTCATACATACATACATACACCATTTCTGGCCAGGCGCAGTGGCTCGCACCTGTAATCCCAGCACTTTGGGAGGCCGAGGTGGGCAATATGGTGAAACCCCACCTCTAATAAAATTACAAAAATGAGCTAGGCATGGTGGCCCATGCCTATAATCCCAGCTACTCGGGAGGCTGAGGCAGGAGAATCACTTGAACCAGGGAGGTGGAGGTTGCAGTGAGCTGAAATCATGACATTGCACTACCGCCTGGGTGATTCTGTCTCAAAAAAAAAGCCAAATAATCCATTTCTGAAAAGTCGAATACTGCATGATTCCACTTATGTGAGGTCCCTTGAGTAGTCAAGTTCATGGAGATGGAGAATAGAAAGGTAGTTGCCAGGGGCTGGCGGGAGGGGAAATGGGGAGTTAGTATTTCATGGGGACAGAATTTCAGTTTTACAGGATGAAAAAGTTCTAGAGATCTGTTACACAAAAATGTAAATGTACTTAGCCCTACTGAAATGGACACTTGAAAATGGCTAAGGTGGTAACTTCTGTGTTATGTACTCTTTATTACAATTAAACATAGAAAAAAAAATTTTTTTAAGTAATCAGAAGCTGGAGGACCTAGAGCATGGGGGGACTGTCACTCGGAGGCTGTCCTCACAGGAGATTTACAGTGGGGAAGGGAGGGATAGAAGGCCAGAGGACAGCAGGTGCCTGGGCTGCACCTCGTCACCTTTCCTGACACCCCCAAACCACCGATGGCCCTTCCAGGGGCGAAGAGACCCACACTCTGCCTAAAGGTCAGCCCCCAGCACCCACCACCACAGAGCAATGACTCAGCCCTGCAATGGTGGGGCCAACGTCCCAGGTGAAAAGAATCAGGAAGGACAGCTTGTGGTCACAGACCTTAAATGAATGAGGAGTGAGCCCAGGAAATGCTGTCTGTTAGTGAACGGACTGGCCAGGCTGGACTGCAGGCTGCTTCCAGCCCCTGTGCCAGGCTCCCTGTGGTGGCAAAACGCCCCCCTCCCCAATCCCTGCACCCTCTCCCTTGGCAGAGCACCGCCTTGGAAACCTGAGACTCCATGTTGTGCTGGCAAGTTCCCTCCGCTGCTGCCACGTAATAGGTCTCCGGCTGCCCCTCCCTGATGCAGGTGAATAACACACCGGTCTGACAGGGCCTGTTCACAAGGGTAGAATCCAAGCAAGGTATAAGGCCCACACCATGCAGTCACAGGCCCTGTCCCCAGGCTCCCTGCCACGCACACAGCCGTGTCCAGTGACATCAAACTCTACTGACTCAACAGTATCCAGTGGCTGCAAGCCCCATGCTTTGTGTATGCTGTTCCTTCCCCTGCCTGGAAAGCCCTTTTTAGCCCCATTCCCCACCTTGCTTCCGGCTGAAATTCCTCGACTGAGGGAGCCCCTGCTCCTTAGGAAGCCTCCCAAGCATGCAGCCCACCCACCCACGCCATCTCCACATTATCGCCGCACCACCAGCTGACCAGCATTCTTCCTTCCCTGGGCCTTCCCTAAGGTCGTCCCCCGTCACCTTGGGGATAGCACCACAGCTAGCCGGTCTTCCCGCCCTGGCTGCATGTGCAGGTGTCTGAATGAATAAGCACTCCCCACACATCTTCTCCTGCCAGACTGAACTCGGACCCCTGCCGCTGGGTTCAGTCCCCTGCTCCACTTTCCAGCCTAGGACAGTGGCCTGAGACCTAGTAAGACGCTCCTACACTCTGGCCAGGCGGAGGCTCATGCATCCATTAAATGAAGAACTTGTGTTATAACAAGAGCCAAGGCTGCAGCCCTGGTGACTCGTGATCCAGTGCTGATGGCTGGATTCTACCTACCTCCTCCTCTGCTTCAGGTCACAGTGATACGTATATGAGCCCTCCTGTTTACTTGCCACTTGCAGGCCTGAGCTCATGAATGGCCAGGCAAAAGCCTTTGCCCTGAAAACTAGAATTTCATAGACATCATCTATGTATCCACTGCAGACTACGGCAGACGTTACCTTGAGAAGGAATGACACATGCTTCAGAACATTCTCTCCACTTTTCCACCCACGATATGAACTTACTGACTAGGCCAGTGTGCCAGGTGTGAAACTTTCTGGACCGCAGCTCCTCCTCCCCTCTCTTCCCCCTTTGCTGGGGCCCTGACACCCTCCCATCTGAGGCTGCGCCCTGCCCCAGGACTGACCTGTCCTTTGAGATCAGGAAGCCCTGGCTGAACAGGCCAAGTGGCTCAGGGTCAGCCTACCCTCAGGGAGCAGACTCTACAGGGGCAAGCTGCAGGAACCGCCCCGCTCGTGAGTTCAAAGCCCGTCTCACAGCTTACTCTCTCCAAGCCTCAGCCTCCTCTCTCCTCAAATGGGTGCTGTGAAGACTGAAGGAAACTGTGCCTGGCCACCTGTAAAGGCTCTGAGTAACAGGCACTGTAATGGCTCTGGGATCACTGCTGTCATTATTACCCTACCAGTCCTGTGGGGAGGGCAGGTGCAGGTTCTTCCATCTCATCTTTGTTCCACAGCAAGCCCCCACCACCTTGCACTCCAGCTCCAGTAACTCGATCCTTACCTAAGTCGGGTGACTGAGTCTCTGCCCAGTTTTTCTGCTCAGTTCCCGGGCCCTCTGACACCAGCCCCTCCATCCCTCCCTGCCTTGTAAGCCACCCAGCAGTGTCCCGGGCCATCTCGCCACCGCTGGTTGCTGCACATCCAGGTTCTGCTGGCCAGAGACCACCAGCAGCTTGAAACCAGCCGGGGTATGAGCATTTAGACCAGGGAAAGCAGCAAAGCAGACTTTTATTTTTGTTTCTTTTTCTTTATTTCTTCCCCCAGGCAGCTGGTTTGCCAGTATCCCCCTCAGTCACCCCAGAGCCAGAGCCCTGCCCGTTGGGCCCAAGTGGCAGCTCTGTGCCCAGGCCCAGCCACCCCCTAGAGAGCCTGTGTCTAGGAGGCAGCTGGCCTGCTGGCCCCTGCACACTGCAGAGCTGGGCACCTCCAGAGCCCATCCTCCACACTGCCCTGCCTGCACCCACACTGGCGGGCCTCACTTGACCCTTGCAGGGACTGCAACTTTATAAATGCAACAGAGCCACTTGCCCCCCACCCCGCCCCGCTGAGCCTGGGGCCTCTCCAGGGTCAGGGCCCACTCCAACAAAGAGCCTCAAATGCCACCAGGGACACCTTCCAGACAAAGCGGATCCTGTAGCATGCTGGCTTTGAATCCAGGTCAAATACCCAAGATGCACTTTTTTTCCTATTTTGTTTTCTTCTTACTATTTATTTAATTTATCTATTTTTGACACAGGGTCTCACTCTGTCATCCAGGCTGAAGTGCAGTGGTGTGATCAGGGCTCACTGCAGCCTCAACCTAGGTTCAATCGATCCTCCCACCTCAGCCTCCCAAGTAGCTGGGACTACAGGCCCATACACCACCATCACACTGGATAATTTTTGCATTTTTTGTAGAGACAGGGTTTCACCATGTTGCCCAGGCTGGTCTCAAACTCCTGGGTTCAAGCGATCCTCCTGCCTCGGCCTCCCTAAGTGCTGAGATTACAGGCATGAGCCCCACGCCCAGCCCACAGTGTACACTTAAATGTTGCTGGAGCCAGAAATTTTGTTCAGAGTAAATCACCAAGGGGAGTCTGGGGTCCTGGCTGCAGAAATATCATTTCTGCATCAAAAAACCCTGCAGGCTCTGGAAGAAGCCCTCCCTGCAAAACTCCAGTAAGGATCCTTGAAATGGTGAGGGCGGGCCCTCCACCCTGATGCACCCATAAAGCCATGCCGTGGTGGGCGAGCACACACTTGGGGAGGCCACCTGGAAGAAGCATGGCAGGCACCGGAAGCCCCCATGCCGGGGTGGGCGAGCACACACTTGGGGAGGCCACCTAGAAGAAGCGTGGCAGGCACCGGAAGCCCCCAGAGAAGGTTTTCTGATGCTGCTCTCAAAGGCTCATCCTCAGCTCTCAGGGAAAAGACAAGAGTCCTGAGTGACATAGCCCCCCAACATCCCAGAAAGCTAAGGATTCATGAACACGCGCTGGCCATTAGAACTGAAAAGGCCTTGGAAATGCTGGACCACGGGCCGGGTGTGGTGGCTCACACCTGTAATCCCAGCACTTTGGGAGGCCAAGGCAGGCGGATCACCTGAGGTCAGGAGTTTGAGATCAGCCTGGCTAACGTGGTGAAACCCCATCTCTACCAAAATAGAAAAATTAGCTAGGTGTGGTGGCACACGCCTGTAATCCCAGTAATAATCCCAGCTACTCAGGAGGCTGAGACAGGAAAATCACTTGAACCGGGAAGTGGAGACTGCAGTGAGCCAAGACCGTGCCACTGCACTCCGGCCTGGGGGACAGAGTGAGACTCTGTTGAGAGGAGAGCAGAGGAGAGGAGAGGAGAGGAGAGGAGGGGAGGGGAGAGGAGGGGAGAGATGAGATCCTGGAGGATCAACACTCCCAGAAAAAGCCAAATGTAGCATCCATTCATCTCTGCCTGCTGTCCAAACCACACGGAAGCGATAGTAAGGGAATAAAAGTGGGGGCTAAATGCACAAAGAGACCACAGAGGAAAAGAGAAATGAAGGATCTCATGGTAACAACTAAAGACAGTGTACGTGACAACCCCGGCATAGAGAGGGTGCCTAACACATGGCACTTATCACTATCACCAAATTTTAATAGCGCAGCCCAAATTTCAGTTTTAGTGTCCTTGAAACCCAAAGGAAAAAAATACTGATCTTTATTTTTCTATGTAGCAACTCCCACTTACAAGTCTGGGCTCAGTGTTTTGTTGCTAAGGTGATCTTTTTCCACCATGTCTTTTTAAATGTTTCATTATGAATCCCCAAAATATAGTTTGTCGGTAAACTTGAGAGCAAACATCAGACTGATTTCAAGATGTGTTCAATGAAGCAAAAATGCCAGTATTTGCCTTCTTAAAGGGACAAAATGGTCAAAACTCAGTAAGAGTGGAGAAAAGAAAGGGAAAGAATAAATGAAAGCAGAAGACGAGGAGAAAAGAGGTGAAAATACATGGGCTAAGGAGTAAAGGAACCGGGAGAAAGGATCTAAGGTGTCAGGAGAGCTTGGTGAATAACAGGCATTTCCTTCCACGGCATGGCGCTAAAACCACGCTGGATTCGCTGCATTATCCTTCAATGTCTCCTCCCCTGACTGCCTCATCACTCATCCAATTATCTGCTACCCCGACTCCTCCCTTGCCCCTGGCCCACCCCAAAAGGCTATGGCCCAGGGAGCATGGGGAGGGTCCCCCAATGCCAATCCCACCTCCAAGGCACCATGGGAGCTCAGGCCCTGACTCAGGACCCCTGAGTTCTGATCCCGCATCTTCCCCGTCTCAGTTAAGGGACCCGAGAAACGCTTTTCATCCTAAATCACCTAAGCCTCGGTTTCCTCAGGATAGCAGATAATGTCTCCCAGGACTGCCATATCAAGAAGGACGATAGAGGTACTGTTTTGCCCATAAACATGCTTCCTAAGCCTTTGTTACTTGCTATTATGAGATCCTTCATTCCTCTGATACTTTCGTTGGCCCTAAATAGGCTTTTCTGGTGTGTCAACAGGCCCTCTTAGAATTCTTGTTTTAGGATAAAATAGACTCCCACTCCAAGTAACTCTCTACTTTTTAGAAATGCCCTGGACTGCTACCCTGGTGGATTCTCCCTCTCCCTGTCCTGACACTGAAATCAAGAACGATAGAGCTGTGTTTTTCATCAAACACGGAGGATCTTCTCTGTCCCTCCGCAAAGATCTCACTCGACTGAGAGTACCTCGGTGGGGAGGCATAAATCCGTATAAGCAAGTAGAAAACAAACAGGCTGCGGAGTGATTTCCAGACCATCGGGGGGCTGGAGAGCAGGCTGGGGCAGTGGCTAACCAAGATAGAGAAGGCGGGCTTGGCACCTGGGGTGGGGACCAGCGAAGGGCAGGGAATCTGAACTACCCCGGGAGGGCACTGAACGCAAAGGGATGCGCAAATCCCCATAAACTACAGGAAGACACCCCCTGCCCCCCCCCCCCCCCCGGTTTTCCAGAGCCGCAGCAGACAGAGTTGGAAGACCCAAGGCTGCAGGGGACACACGTCTCCAAACACTGAACCAGGAGACAGAGAACACAGGATCCGTCGCTCATCTGAGGGGCCTAAGAAGACTGTCTGGGGATAAATTAGGGATTATGCGCAAAGAACACCAAACCCACAGGTAAACAAAAACAACAGCCGCCATGTCCAAGAAAAGCAAGACATTACACTAGGAGAGAAACATAGTCCCCACATAGCAAGCGGCTCAGCTGCAATATTCACATAGTCACAATAACGTCAACACTGAAATCTGATTTAAACAAAAACAATTCTACTGGAGGACCCTGCGGGGAACATACAGGGGAGTGGGGGAGCAGCCAGTAGGTTAGAGGTTCATCTTCCACAGAAGGACGTCCATAGGGAATGCAGAGTTTGTTTATTTATTTATTTAATTTTAAGACGGAGTCTCACTCTGTCGCCCAGGCTGGAGTGCAATGGCGTGATCTTGGCTCACTACAACCTCTGCCTCCCAGGTTCAAGTGATTCTCCTGCCTCAGCCTCCCAAGTAGCTGAGATTACAGGCGCCCGCCACTATGCTTGGCTAATTTTTGTATTTTTATTTATTTATTTTGAGACAGAGTTTCACTCTTGTCGCCCAGGCTGGAGTGCAATGGCCCGATCCTGGCTCACTGCAACCTCTGCCTCCCAGGTTCGAGTGATTCTCCAGCCTCAGTCTCTGGAATAGCTAGAACTACAGGCGCCCGCCATCATGCTCGGCTAATTTTTGTATTTTTAGTAGAGACGGGGTTTCGCCATGTTGGCCAGGCTGATCTCCAACTCCTGACCTCAAGTGATCCACCTGCCTCGGCCTCCCTAAGTGCTGGGATTACAGGCATGAGAGACTGGGCAACAGCCAAAAGCCTAACTGTTTTGGTCGGGGTACACCACACATCCAGAATTTGAGGTCAGAATGTTAAAATTGACTAACGCTCCTACAGTTCGCCTCTAGTGCTGCTGGAATGGCAGTACTGTTTTGAATCCAACACATTTAGCTTATTCATTACATTGGGAATAAAAAACATCAGCAGAACTTATTTGGGGAGAAATATATTAAATAAAAAATGACAATGTCAAAAATACCAGTGAACCTCAAAAGTTGCGGATTCATTAGTTTAAAATGTGCCTTTCTTCTACAGATGCATTCCTTAACAAACGATGCAGAAGACATGCTCAGAAGTGATGCCCTGAACAGAAATATTAAAATATGTGTTTAAATAAGCCTCCGTCGTTAGCTATTCACTGCTTACTCAATTAAGCTAATCAAATGCAGATCACAGTGTCAGGGTCAAAGTCTTGTGTTTGCCTGGACTGGAATGCCAAATAAAAACAGATGCTTATTAGGTACCTTTGATCATGTCAAAGCTGGTTATTTTGCAAAGTCAATTAAAATATCTTTGCCTTGCTAAGACGGCAACTTCCTCTTCAGCTAAATTTACCCTTAAGACTTTTCCCTCTTATGTGCACTACTGTTTTTACCAGGAGGAATATACCTTAGATTTTTTTTCTCTTTTTAGGCTTTCATAGTGCTTCCGTCGTTCATTTCAGTGACCATATTATTGCTTCATAGGCAGCAAAAAAATTTGCTTCCCCAAAGAGTGTCCTTCCCTCAAATCCGTTTCATTCTTGGGCTGCTCGGATGGTAAAGAAGGCTGCGTGCAGAACTGGGATCGCACTTTTCAGAGTGTGCTGCGGTGCCCCAAGGCCACCTTCACTGGAGCGGACTCGGGGTCACCCGGACGCCTCTGCAGGATGCTCGGACACTGCGCCACGGCCTCACTCGCGCCAGTGGAGGGTGTTCAGCTCTCACTGGCTGCCCCGAGAGGGAGCACCGTGGGCATTTCCCAGGCTCTCCCCCGCCACTGGGCAACGGTTCCGCACGCGACCCGCACCTTCCCCAGGGCGCGCCGCGCTCGGTGGGTTTGCGGTTGCAAAACCCCACACCTGGCGAGCCCCACGGACTGCAGCCCCGCAGTGCGCTGGCCTGGGACAAGGCACCAGACATGAGAGCCCGTCTGGGATGCGCGGCACCACTGCGACCCTGTTCTCACCGCAGCCCACCCAGCCAAACGCTCCCGCCCACGGAGCCAGCTTGGGGCGCGCCACCACCTCCCCAGCGCAGGCCATCCGATACGCAGCCAGCCCCAGGAGCCGGCGCGGCGGCCTCGCCCTGCCTTCTGCGGCGCCCGCACGTACCAACGTCGCCCAGGAAGCAGCCGTCCGCCGCCCGGGGCTCCATGCGGCTCACCCGCGGCCGCGCGGCGACTCTGGGCGCCAGGACCTGTGCCAGGCTACGCGCGGCCGCTGGGCGGGGCCAGTCTGCGCTGGGACGCGCGTCGGCCCGAGGCGACCCAGCCGGGAGTTGTAGTTCCCGCCGCCTTGGCGTGGTTCCCGGAGGCGCGGTCCCTGCGTCCCGACTCCGCTGTCGCTGCCACCGGGCTTCGCCCGTCGCGCCGAGGAACGTGCGTGCTTGCATCTGCAAACCGTGCGTCCCGTGCAAAGAATGCGTCCGGTGCAAAACGTGTCCTGTGCACTTGTCCTGTGCAAACGTGTGTGTCCATGTGCAAAACATGCATCCTGTGCATATGCCCTGTGCAAAACATGCGTCCGTGTGTAAACATGTATCCATTGCAAGCATGCGTCCCTGTGTCCCTGTGCAAACCATGGATATGTTTCCATGTGCAAAACGTGTCCTGTACAAAACATGCATCCTGTGCGTGTGTCCTGTGCAAGCGTGTGCAAAACATGTGTCCATGTGTAAACATGTATGTATTGCAAACGTGTCCTGTGCAAGCATGTGTCTATGTGTCCACGTGCAAAGCATGCGTCTAGCTTCCAAAGTTCACTTGCATTGTACTGATGCTGATGGTGCTCCGGAGTACTCGAGTTCCCCCAT
>NC_045442.1:125795795-125805221 GCF_002776525.5 Piliocolobus tephrosceles | reverse complement strand
CTTTAACTTGCATTGTACTGATGCTGATGGTGCTCCGGAGTACTCGAGTTCCCCCATGCTTTAACTTTCAAGAACCGCTTCCCACCAGACCGGTGTTCATAATCACTGTTTCTTTGATCTTTCAAGATAATAATTTCAAATCGTTCAAATCAATTTTTTTAATGCCTTTTCTTTACGGGTGGTTTTTAATCCAGTGTTCCCTTAAGCCGCTTAGCAAATGGAAGCTGGGGTACAACCTAGCAGAAATGAAAAACCTGTTTCCTGTTTCCCGAATAATACCCAGTCAACAACTGAGTAAGGGATTTTTATTTTACTTATTTTGGCAAAGCGGCTTCCCAAGTTTAGAAGATTTAACCTTGTCAAAGTTCACTGTAGCCCTGCCAGGAGATTCCTCACTCACCTGACCTGTACTGAACCTCCTTGCAGAAGTTAGTTTGGGCTCAATAAAAATATCAGGAATCATCCAGTCTGGAAATAGGTGAGGACTGGCAGAGAGTGGTCAGTTTGATCTCTCCCTCTACAAAGCTTCTCGGATGACCCAGGTCTCCATCTTCAGTCCAGACCGAAAGCACTATGCCTAGGGGACATTGAACCACAGCTTTTGGAAAGCAGAGCCCCTGGAAATGTGGCATTTAGAGCCTTCTTGCCACTTTCTAGCAAAATCAGGCTCCCGCATTTTTCTTGCGGGTTTTCTGCACTTTTTACTAAATGTAATAGATTTTTGTATCATTATATTTACCACGGATGTTATGTTTTCCCCGTGGCGATGTCATGGTTTGTATGATTGCATTTTCTTCAATATTTCTTCCTGGACAAAGTGTCATCTAAATTTGAGTATGATCATGTAGAACACATACATACATATATATATATTCATATGTGTATGTGTGTTATCCAAGTGTTTGCTAAACATATTAATAAGCAATTATTTGCTTATCATTTGTGTTTTTCCTCCATTCTGTTGCTTGATCAAAATATTAAAAGATTTCGTTACAGAAAAAGCTTTTCAAAGTTTACATATATATTCAGAAATACATTCCCTGAAAGTATTTCCTTTTGCTTCAATATTTAGAATGTATTTCCCCAGCAAGAGCCAGAAAATAGATATTATTCTGTTCTGTTCCGTTGTTGTTGTTAAGTCTTTGAGTCCCATCTGGAATTCACTGCAATGTATAGAATGAAAATATAGGAGCTCAATTCATTCTTTTCTAAACTGAAATAGAGTTTTTCCAAAAATATTCATTAAATAGTAATCCACTTATCTACTTTTGCATTAATCTCTTTTTATTGCATGTTGTTTCCAATTACCTTTTGAATCTATTGTAAGAACCTCTGTGATATTGATAAAGTTTCCATTATTCATTTAGCAAATATTTGCTGATTACCTACCCTGAGGTCGGTGATTTTTAAACTAACTACCACTTGTGGTTTTTTGTTGTTGTTGTTTTTTGAGACAGAGTCTTACTCTGTCGCCGAGGCTGGAGTGCAGTGGCACTGTGTTGGCTCCCTGCAACCTCTGTCTCCTGGGTTCAAGCAATTCTCCTGCCTCAGCCTCCCGAGTAGCTGGGATTACAGGCGCCCACCACCACACCCAGCTGGTTTTTATAATATTTTTAGTAAAGACGGGGTTTCACCATGTTGGAAGCAAGTGTCATTTTATAAGATCATAATTTTTTTTATTAGCATTTTAAAATCTGGTAAGACTGCTATTTGGAAAGTGGTGTAGTTAGGGACTCCCCACACATCATTAAATGAGATGTGTTAACCCCTGTTTTTTCTAATAAAGATAGTCTTCATACCACATTTTTAGAGTCTCCTAGGTCATAAGATACTCTTCTTTTGCCTCCAAAACAAATAACTTGGGTGAGGACTACATTTGTAGGAAATCCAATTCTATTTGCTTGGATAAGCCATTTTTCCTAAACTTACTAACTCGATAAATCAAGGTTTTGTTAAACATGTATATTTCTGGGTTTCTCCTGGAGATTCTGGGCTCCAGGGAGAGACGTGGGAGGCAGTACTGTAATTTTTTTTTTTTAATCATTGCCGCAAGTTTGGCAATCACTGGTATACCCCATCCTCCAAAGGCTGTGAGGAAGCATTTCATTTACAATTTATATTGACTGATTCTTTTCCTAAATATAAGAGTATTGAAAAATATATAGTCCTTCAAGTTTTGGTTCCTCTCTCCAATCTTCCTGCCATTGTTAACTTTTCAGAGTCCTTAGGAAGTTGCTGGGTGCAGTGGCACACACCTGTAATCCCAGCTACTTGTGAAGATCGCTTAAACCCAGGAGTTTGAGACCAGCCTGGACAACAAAGTGAGACCCTATTTCTAAAAAAAAAAATTTTTTTAAAGCACTTAGGAAGTTGCTTTGGGTAGCTTGTCTGGTTTTTATTTGTAGCAGTGGCGGACAGAGACTGTAATGGGTTGACACCATCTTGGCTGGCACAAGAAATCCTGATCTGATTGGATTTAAGGAAAATAAAGTCATCAGTTTAGGGTTTTCTCCAGCTCAAAGACCAGGCCAGGGCCCAGAAATCTTATATGGCCACCCTACAAGAAACCCTTATCTCTCATAGCCACACAGCCAAGGTTTCTGAAAGCTAAACTCAAAGTATAAGCTTGCAGGTGACTGAAACAATGCAAATTATATTCTCAGCCCCCCAGAGTCTCTCATGGTAAAGGTAGGGAACTAATTGAAAGGAGTGGGATGCGGAAAAATGGAATGGGAGCAAATGGGCAGATTTCCATGAAGCTGAAGACCTTAAACCCCTGAATTCTGCTGAGGCTTCTGTGGCCAGTAGAAGGAATCCACCTGTGCTTACTCAGAGGGTTAATCTTGCCTGATGAATCTACGATGGCCTTACCAGTGGAAGCTGATTTGCAAAGAGCTGTGGATCCTCCTCAGGATCTACCCCCCCCCCCCACCCTCACCTGTCACTGCTTCTAGATCTGTAACCCGGACTCGACCTGCCTGGCCCTGAAGGTAAGGTTCAGAGGGGTTTGAGGCCTAATAAGGCACAACGCACACCATAAAAGTTGCAAGATTTTTGCCAAGTGACATTGGCAGAAATCTGTAGCACTTATATAGGAATGGATCAAAGGGATACTGGATCAGAGTGGAAGGAAAATAATGTTGGATCAGGCCAGAATTTTTAATCAGGTTTACTACATCGCAATTCTAAAGTCAATTTGCTTGTTCAAATGGCTACGCATGGTTCTACGGGTGAAATGCCAGAACTTTCTCGGTACTCTTTGGAAAAATGTCTCCTAGAGTAGGAGTATGAATGCTAGAGTAGATTTTTCATGTAAAACCTGTCCACCCATTGCCTAACTCTGGCTCTCAGAATCTGAAGAAAACCCCTTCACAAGACTGTGAGAAGTCCATTTGTCAGGACGGTGTAGGGGCGGGGGCAATGGCTTCTTAATCCTTGAGGAGTCTAGGCTGGTAATGATGGTGGGAGGGATGCTGTCATTAAGCTTTACTCCCTGAATTCACTGGGAATGATAGAATCTGATGACTGAGTGGTGGCACTTGATTGCCAAAGCCAATGTGGGACCAGCTGCCATCATGGGCAGCAGAACTGGCACAGTCATCAAGATGGTCTGTCCTCAGAGATCTTGGGCATTGATTAGTTGATGACAGCATCCCTACAGCTGATATACATGG
Organism: Piliocolobus tephrosceles; assembly: GCF_002776525.5. Classification (NCBI taxonomy): domain Eukaryota; kingdom Metazoa; phylum Chordata; class Mammalia; order Primates; family Cercopithecidae; genus Piliocolobus; species Piliocolobus tephrosceles. The sequence goes on along the minus strand of NC_045442.1, from coordinate 125,801,547 downwards.
CAGCCTACTGAAACCTTACTTGATTTTTACAAGCAGAAAAGCTCTAGGTCTGGTGAAGAGCAGTACAGAAAAAATCATTGTAATAGGGAGTTTCAGCCTCCCAACCAATTCCCAGAGTTGAGCCAGTTCACAGACCCAGAGCTCCTTGAATGAAAGGGGGGCCAGGGGCATCTGAACTCTGAGCCACAGAATTTGTACTGTAACTCGTTCTCCTAACCTTCCCAAAGAATCTCATGGATATTTACTAGGTTGTATATTGACTATGAACTGAAGAAAGGGAAATAACAAGACTATTCAGCAATTGTTGGTCAATGGCTCTGAACTGACACTAATTCCTGGAGAGCTAAAATACCACTATGTCTATCAGACAGAATAGGAGTTGATAGAAAAAATGATCAGTCAAATTTGGGTGTAGGTTCATCTCAGATAAGCCCAGTGGGTTCTAGAATCCTATAGTTATTTCTTCAGTTACAGAATGCATCATTTGAATGTATATACTAGAAACTGGCAGAGTCTTTACACGGATTCTCTGAGCCAAGTAGAAGGCACTGAAACTGCCTCTATCTACCAAAATAGGAAAAAGCCATTTTACATTGCTGGAGGAATTGCAGAGTTTAGTGCTACCATCAAGAACATGAACCACCGTGCCTGTAATCCCAGCACTTTGGGAGGCTGAGGCAGATGGATCACGAAGTCAAGAGATCAAGACCATCCTGGCCAACATGCTAAAACCCTGTCTCTACTAAAACTATAAAAATTAGCTGGGCATGGTGCCACAAGCCTGTAGTCCCAAGCTACTTGGGAGGCTGAGGCAGGACAATCGCTTGAATCCAGGAGGTGGAGGTTGCAGTGAGCTGAGATCATGCCACTGCACTCCAGCCTGGCGACAGAACGAGACTCCGTCTCAAAAAACAAAACAAACAAACAAACAAACAAAAACCCATGAAAGATGCAGGATGGTGATGCCCCCTGCTCCCACCCACCCCATTTCCATTCAAATTACATAATTTTGCCTGTGCAGAAGACAGACGGTTTCTGGGAGAATAACAGTGGATTATTATAAACTTCATCAGAGGTGAAGCTGCTGTTTCAGAAATGGTTTCATTGCTGGTGTGCAGTTATTGGTCTGATGAATGCTTTCTCTGGCTACATGGTTACACGTGGTTAGTGAAGACCATGAGGAACAGTTTGTTTCCAGCTGGCTGGGGCAGCAATTCACCGTCACTATCTCACCTCGGAACTTTATCAACCTTCCGATTTTATGTCACAATCTGATCTGCAGGAATCTTGGCTTCCTCTCCATTCACCAGACTATCATTCCCATCAAGTGTTTTGATGATACCAAGCCCATTGGATCTGATGAGCAGGAATTAGTGTCTGCTGTCAGCATTTCAGTAAGACGCATGCATGCCAGAGGGTGGGACAGAAATTCAAATTTCTAGTGATCTGGGGAATGTCAAGATACTCCTCCCAAAGTAAAGGGAAGGGGCTGCATCTGACCCCTCCAGCCACTAAGAAAGGAACACGGCACCCAACAGGCATCCTTGGATTTTCAAGGCAACATATACCTCATTTCAAACATTTTTTTCTTTTCTAATGTAAGCAGCCATTGGCTGTCACTGGCTCCCTATTTTCAGCTTCTCAAAGTCTCAGGTGTGTGTGTGGCTCCATGGTGAAGAACACCAGCTTTCCTGCTAGTTAGTCGTGCCAATGAGGTTGGACACTGATAAAATGGACAAAGGCATAAATTTCCTTCTAATCACTGCTTTAGCTGCATCCCACAAGTTCAATGTCATGATTTCATTTTCTTGCGGTACGAAACATTTTCTAACATTTCTTATGATCTCTTCTTGGATCTGTGGCGTATTTAGACACGTGTGGTCTAATTTCCAAATATTTGGAAATTTCCTAGATATCCTCTTGTCATTGAGTTCTAATTTAATACAGAATCTGTACCTAATATACTCTATAGTATTTCAATCCTTTTAAATTTATTAAGATTTGTATTATAGTGCAGCATATGGTCTATCTTACTGAATGTTCCCTATATGCATTAGTAGAACATATAATTGGCAGTGAGGTGAACTGTCTATAAATTTTAGTTAGGTCAAATTGTTTGACAACATTACTCAAGTCTTCTCTACCCTTCTGATTTTCTATATTCTTCTATCATTTCCTGAGAGACTGAGGCCAGTTTCCAACTGCAAATCTGAATTTGTGTTTTTCTTTTTTAGTTCTGTCACATTTTTCCTTATGTGTATTGAAGCTTTTTTACTAAATTCATACACTATTAATACTGTATCTTCTTGATAAATTGACCCTTTGATCATTACTAAATGTCCCTCTTTATCTCTGGTAATATTTTTTGCCATGAAGTCTACATTGTCTGATGTAAATATGGCCACTTCAGCTTTCTTACAATTAGTGTTTGCATGTATAGATTTTTTCATTCTTTTGCTTCCAACCTATGTTTTTTATATTTACAGCACATCCCTTCTATCTCACCTGTACTTGGAATCTGACAATCTCCACCATTTTTTTTTTTTTTTTCCCACAGAAAGGGTCTCCCTATGTTGCCCAGACTGGAGTTTAGTGGTTATTCATAGGCACTATTCTCCTGCACTATAGCCTTGAACTCCTGGGCTCAAGCAATCCTGCTGTATTAGGTCTGTTCTCTCACTGCTATAAAGAAATACCTGAGACCTGGCCGGGCTTGGTGGCTCTCACCTGTAATCCCAACACTTTGGGAGGCCCAGGCGGGCGGATCACGAGGTCAGGTGATCAAGACCATCGTGGCTAACATGGTGAAACCTCGTCTCCACTAAAAATACACAAAAACAATTATCCGGGCGAGGTGGCGGATGCCTGTAGTCCCAGTTTCTTGGGAGGCTGAGGCAGGAGAATGGCGTGAACCCGGGAGGCAGAGCTTGCAGTGAGCCGAGATTGCGCCACTGCACTCCAGCCTGGGTGACAGAGTGAGACTCCGTCTCAAAAGAAAAAAAAAAGAAAAAAGAAATAGCTGAGACTGGATAATGTATACAGAAAAGAGGTTTAATTGGCTCACAGTTCTGCGGGCTGTACAGGAATCATGGGTGGAGGCCTTAGGAAACTTATAATCATGGCAGAAAGTAAAGCGGAAGCAGGAGGAAGAGAAAGAAGGGGGAGGTGCTACACACTTTTAAACAATCAGATCTCGTGAGAACTCACTATCACTAGAACAGCAAGAAGGAAATCTGCCCCCATGATCCAATCACCTCCTACCAGGCCCCTCCTCCTCCAACACTGGGGATTACAATTCGACATGAAATTTGGATGGGGAAACAAATCCAAACCATATTACCTCCTGTCTCAGCTGCCTGAGTAACTGAGACTACAGGCACGCACCACTGTGCCCAACTTGTGATGTATTTTTTAAAGAAATTCTAGATTTTGCTGATTGCATCCTTGTGGTGTCATGTAACGTGTTCTTTGTTCACTATATTTTCTGTACACTGGAAGGTCGATCTATAGTCTAGATGCTTCATTAGATCCAGGATTTTTGGTAAGAATACTTCATAGATTGTAAACTTCCTGTTGCATTAAATCTGGAAGCCTATGATGTCTGGCTTTCCTTCTTTTTGTGATAATAAATTTGATGAGCTGGTCTAGGGATGATCAAACCGATCCATTAAAATAACACTTATTTAACTTTTTTAACCCCTCTCAGGCCATGTGCTAAGAAATTATGGTATATACATGATCACATTTGATCCTATTAACCCTATGAGGTAGGTCATGTTACTATCTCCATTTTGCAGGTAACAATACTTAAGCACAGAGAGGCTAAATTACCTACCCAAGAGCACCCAACCAGTGAGTTGCAGAATTGGAATTGAAACCCAAGTGGTCTGGCTACAGAGCTTTTTATGTTTACTGAGCCATACATAATACCTGATCCATGTGTATAACTGAGCTTCAATAAAACCTCATAAAAACTCGGGAGGCTGAGGCAGCAGAATGGCATGAACCCAGGAGGCGGAGCTTGCAGTGAGCTGAGATGGCACCACTGCACTTCAGCCTGGGTGACAGAGCAAGGCTCCGTCTCAAAAAAAAAAAAGAAAAAGAAAGAAAGAAAGAACAAAACAAAGCAAAAACCTCATAAAAACAGGCAGCAAGCCAGATTTGACCTAGGAGCATAGTGTGACAACCCCTGCTTTATGGCATCAATGCCACTTTTTATACATTCCATCAATGTTTTCAGTTCATCCTTAGCTCTTAAAAGTTTTGCTCTTTCCTGTAATATTATAGCATATGACCTTTTTAGGTTTTATTTTAAATTGACACAATAATTATCTATCTTAATGGCGTATGGTATGATTGTTTGATACATGCATACAATGAGTAATAAACAAATTAGGGTAATTAACATATTTATCGCCTCAAACATTTATCATTTCTTTTATTTATTTATTTATTTTTTGACCAGGCTGGAGTGCAGTGGCACGATCTCAGCTCACTGTAACCTCTGCCTCCCAGATTCAAGTGATTTTCCTGCCACAGTCTCCTGAGTAGTTAGCACTACAGGTGCACACCACCACGCCCAGCTAATTTTTGTATTTTTAGTAGAGACACGTTTTCACCATGTTGGCCAGGATGGTCTTGATCTCCTAACCTCATGGTCCACCTGCCTCAGCCTCCCGAAGTGCTGGGATTACAGGCATGAGCCACCGCACCCGGCCTGTTTTGTTTTGTTTTTTGAGACAAGGTCTTGCTCTGTCACCCAGGCTGGAGTACAGTGATGCAATCTTGGCTCACTGCAACCTCTGCCTCACCGGCTTAAGAGATCCTCCCATGCCCAATCAATCCTCCCACTTCAGCCTCCTGAGTAGCTGGGACTACAGGCAAGCACCATCATGCCAGGTTAATTTTTGTATTTTTTGTAGAGATGGGGTTTCACCGTGTCACCCAGGCAGGTCTCAAACACCTGGACTCAAGCAATTCACCTGCCTTGTCCTGTCACAGTGCTGGGATTACAGGCATCAGCCTGGCCTTAGCTTTGTTCTTTTTGATCAAGATTGTATTGGCTACTTGTGAACATTTGTGGTTCCATATAAATTTTAGCGTTTTTAATTCCATTTCCATAAAGAATGTCATCAGTATTTTGGCGCAGATTGCATTGAATCAAGCATGTAGCATGTGCCTTTTAGCTGGAATTTCTTCCTTTGTTTTCTTTTAAATATAAAGATTAGTTTCAGTACTCTTATATTAGTTTGATAGTGTTAGAGTAATTAATGTTGAAAATTAAATAGTATCTATCATCTAATTTTAACTACGACAGAGGTAACTGAGACACCAATAAGAAAAACCAGTTCCTGGGCCACCACCCTTACCTAGTTAAAAAGAACTTCAAGGCCAGGCGCAGTGACTAACACCTGTAATCCCAGCACTTTGGGAGGCCGAGGTGGGCAAATCACTTAAGGTCAGGAGTTGAACACCAGCCAGGCCAACATAGTGAAACCCTGTCTCTACTAAAAATACAAAAATTATCCAGGCGTGATTATGGGTACCTGTAGTCCCGGCTACTTGGGAGGCTAAGGCAGGAGAATTGCTTGAACCTGGGAGGCAGAGGTTGCAGTGAGCCAAGATCATGCCACTGCACTCCAGCCCGGGCAATGGAGTGAGACTCTGTCTCAAAAAGAGAAAAAAGAAAGAAGGAAGGAAGGAAGGAAGGAAGGAAGGAAGGAAGGAAGGAAGGAAGGAAGGAAGGAAGGAA
>NC_045442.1:125715748-125795785 GCF_002776525.5 Piliocolobus tephrosceles | reverse complement strand
GAAGGAAGGAAGGAAGGAAGGAAGGAAGGAAGGAAGGAAGGAAGGAAAGAAAGGAAGAAAGAAAGAAACTTCAGGTGTGGGGCCCAGCATTTGCATTTTTAGTAAGATTACAAGAGTGCTGTTATGTTTTCTGGGAAGCAGACAATGAAATAAGCGAGGGTTAGGAGTGCTCCCCAAAGGCTTATTGGGCAGTGTGTCAGTTTCGGTATTCCAAGAAGCAGACACCAAGATGGGCTAGATGTGCAATAGATTTATTAGGGAAAATTCCATGAAGAATAAACGGGGAGGTACAGGGGTATTGTGGGAGAACCCACAGATGGAGATAAAGGCCTGGTTTCTGTGAAGGAAGAGCAATAAAGGAAGGTCTGGATATAAGGAGTCTCTGATCACAGCTCAGGTCTGAACGTAGCTTTGCCAGGCTGGTGGAGAGTGCCTGAGCAAAGGTTGCCCATTGGAGGGTTCAGGCAGGCTTGGACCAGCACTCATATCCCTGCTGTGCTCAGCCACTGTCTGGGAACATCCTGGAGGAAGCGTGAGACGCATGGTGGCTCCAGTGGGGTGGAAGTTGGAATCTGTGAGTCAGCTCTGCTCCCAGAGCAGCTTCTCTTTAGAAAGATCACTTCCACCACTACCACAGTCTGCCTTCTTCCACCAGATAAATCTATTTCTCCATACTTATTTAGGGGAGCAGTTTCTCTATGATTCCCAAGAGCCTCTCTATGGGGAACTTAGACAAAGAAGGTCAGTGGTACAAATAGGATCTGTTTCTGCGGTTAGTCTCAGGGCTTCAATGGGCATTCATCCTCTTCTTTCTCCACCATATTTAAAATTTTCCTATCCCTCTCAGCTACCACCTCAATAAGTCTTTCTTTGTGGCTTACCTTGTAACATGACTCAAACCTTGGCACTTGAGGGGCTTGAACTCATAATAATAATACATTTCTAAGGCTGGAATTGCTGTCTGTGTCCATCAACAGTTACAATGGGACAACGGAGTACCAAGGGGCCCCCGAGTGCACCCCTGGATTGTACAAGTGTTCCTTCCCATGTGCAAAGACAGCTCTACCTCCTCCTGCCCATCAGCAGCAATCACTACTGTCAAGAAAGTCACAGCTCTTCGTGCCTGCTGCTGTCTGGATGCAGGAGTCTAAGTGCCCCCGCAGCAGCTTTAGCTTGGGATTTAAAGGGCATGTACTGAGTCTCCTGAGAAGGGGACCTCTTTTAGGGTTGTTTATTTAATTTTTTCTTTTTTTTTTCTGGCACATGTGAGACACCTTTTTGGAGACAGACCAGGATCTCCACCCTGGCAGAACCCGGAGTTTGGAAATGGATGTCTCCCCGTGGAAGTGATAGGAATTGGGGTTACTTCTGCTCCATCTCCACCTCCAGCTTCCCTCTCCTCCTTCCTGGCCTTCTCCTAGTTGCAGATATTTTGTAGAACCCTCACTAGCCACCTATTTATTTTGGAATACTATGTCCTATCTCCACTCTGTAAGGGCCAGGCCTCATGGGCTGCCTCTCCATCTTTGCCAGTCTTTAGAGTAATTATGATCTCCAGCTTCTATCAGACTTCACCTGCCTCTATTACCTTAGATCCTGTCTGCCCCTGGAGACCACCCACCTCTAGTACCTCAGCTCTGTGACCACCTCTGTTATTGTGAGCTCACACTTGCATAGTCATCACTTCTCCTGGGTTAACTCTGGTGAAATTGTCACCATTCAGGCCACCACTTGGCACCAAGGTCTGTCCTGTACCTCACATTCCTCTTAGAATGAGCCTCTTTTTGCCATCAGGACCATGAGTGACCCAATTCCAAAACCCCAGCTGGCCTTCTCTTTTCTTGGACCACTCTTAGTATTTACTTGTATCAGTCCCTGGTCTCTGAAAAGCAGACATACAAGTGATTTATTGGGGGAAATGAATGTAAAGAATAAACCAGGAAGGAGCAAGAGTAGGCGGGGAGAGTCTTAGATTGTGGTGCAGGCCCGACACTTGTGCATGGAAAAAGGGAGGAAGAATTGGGTAGGGGGAGTCTCAGACCACCATGGAGCTCTAGAAAAGTCTCAGCTGGGAGATGAGAATGAAGGTTCTCATGAGAATGAAGGTTCTCACCTCAGAATGAAGGTTCTCCATGAAAGAGGCCCTGCTCTTGGCAGGAACTTCCCAAACTCATCCTCCACCACACTCAGGCCCTAGCTGAGAACAGCCTGAGGGCAGCAGATTTCAACCCACACTTCTCTCCACTTCCATAGCACTTATTTTTTGGAAAAATTTCTAAATATGACACTTCGTTTATATTTTTCTTATGGAATTTTTTGGAGGAAGTCCTGCCGTATTGCTAAGTTTTATAAATTGGGCAATGGGATACTCTTAAAACAGAGACATTCTTGGTTTCCTACTTATTATTACAGATGATTTAATCCCTTTTACTCTTCCCCCACTTTTATACACACACATTTTCTCTCCCTCATACTCCTAATATAACGTGTGTGTGTGTGTGTGTGTGTGTGTGTGTGTGTGTGTGTGTGTGTGTGTGTGTTGGAGAACTTGGGGTTATATTTTTGATAGATACAGAGATTAAAAATGATGCAGTTGCTAATTTCAAGAAAAACAAAATTTGTACAAACGTTTTTTATGGCTTAGCTGTAAACACACACAAAAAATGATGACATGACTATATAGAAAGCATGGAAGAAAGCAAATGAACACTTGCAGGATGTTGCCTGAAATAGTCTAGTCCTCATTAGCCATTTTAGGAAGATTTTATTTAAAACTGAGAAGTCAGCTCGAGACAGTAGCTCATGCCTGTAATCCCAGCACTTTGGGAGGCTGAGGCAGGAGGATTGCTTGAGCCCAGTAGCTCGAGACCAGCTTGGGCAACATAGTGAGACCCCCATCTCTATTTAATATAGTAATAAGAAGAATGAAATTAAGAAGTCAAGAGTGGCAGGAAAAAATAAGTGAGTAAATAGCAGAAGAAACAGCTAAAAGAATTGGAAGTGCTTGTCTCCAAGGAGGAATTAGGAAGAGGACAAGACAGAGGATAGCTCCATATTGTTTTGTGTCAAGCAGTCTTGTCATTCTCTTGAACTTTTATTTCCATGTGTTAGTTATTAAAATTGTATAAAGTAGAGAATAAGAGTAGGATTGTCAGGAATTGGAGTTTTCCCCTCCAACCTTCTCATTCTGTAGATATGGAAAGCCCAGAGGGAGAGAGTCTGTGTATTCAGCACATGGATTTCCATTCTCTGAGTCACACTAAGTGATAGCAATACAGTCATGGACAATGGTTACTTTGAAATCCTTTCTGTTAGATCTGACATCTGGTCACTCTTCTGGGCAGTTTCTGCTGCTTGTTTTTTGCTCATTGTATGGGTTATACTTTCCATTTTTTTGCATGCCTCATAATTCTTGATTGGCAACTAGAGTTTAGATAATAAATGGACTCAACTCTGTGTAATATTTCCTCACACACATAGTGTCAAGCTTCTAATCGTGCTTCTTACGATGACACACTTTAAATATGCCCACCATCACTCTGGTACGACAATGGCATTGGTAGAACTCTCTTTTTCTGAAATAAATATTAGGTCTTTATAGGTCTATATCTACTAAAGAAATAACATGCTGCACTTAAAAACCTTGCTATAAAAAATACAGGCCCTGATTGTTTCACTGATTAATTCTACTAAACATTGATGAAAGAAATACTGCCAATTTAAATCAAAGTATTTCGAAAATTAAGAGAGGAAAGAAAACTTCCCAACTCATTGGATGAGGCCAGAGTTACCTTCATACCCAAACTGAAGACCTCACAATAAAACAAAAACATAGACCAATATCTCTTATGAATACAAATGCCAGAATCCTTAACAAAATACCAGCAATTCATATCCAGTAATATATGAAAAGGATAATGAATCCAGAATAAATTGGGTTTATCTCAGGAATTCACTGTTGATTTAACATTTGAAAAATCAGTTGATGTAATTTACCATATTAATAGATCAAAAAAGAAAAACTATATAATCATCTCAATAGATGCAGAAAAGCATTTGACAAATTCAACACCCATTTATGAGAAAAACTTTCAAAAAGTAGGAACAGAAGGGAAATTCATAAATCTAAAAAAGGGTACAAAACACCAAAGCTAACATTATGCTTAATGGTTACAAACTAAATGGTTTTGCACTAAGATGAGAGACAAGACAAGGATTTTTTTTTAAGTCAAGGATATTTTATCTCACTCCTTATATTGAACATTACATTAATGGTCTTAAACAATGCAATAAGGAGGAAAGAAATACAAATTGGAAACAATGAAGTAAAACTATTTTTATGTGCAGAGAGTGTCCTAGAAAAGCACAAAGAATGAACACATGTGCAAACAAATAGCTACTGGATACAATAAGTGATTTTAACAAGCTACAAGATACAAAGTTAATATGGAAATATCAATTTTATTTCTATATACTAGCAACAAATTATTGCAAAAATTTTAAATACTATTAAGAATAACATCAAAAACAAAGAGATAAATATGACAAAATATGTGCATGAGCTGTACACTGAAAACTATAAATATTGCTGAAGGAAATCTTTAAAGACCTGAGTAAGTAGAATATGACAATTAATAAGATGTTAATTCTCCCCCAGATTGATATGTACATTCAACACAATCTCAACCAAAATCCCAACAGGTTGTTTTTGTGGTAGAAAATAAGCTGGTTCTAAAATGTATACAGAAATTTAAAAGACTTAGAATAGATGGGCCAGGTGCAGTGGCTCATGCCTGTAATCCCAGCATTTTGGGAGGCCGAGGCGGGTGGATCACCTGAGGTCAGGAGTTTGAGACCAGCCTGGCCAAAATGGTGAAACCCCATCTCTACGAAAAACATAAAAAATTAGCCAGGTGTGGTGGCAGATGCCAGTAATCCCAGTTACTAGGGAGGCTGAGGCAGGAGAATTGTTTGAACAGGGGGCTGGGGGTTGGGGGGGTGGAGGTTGTAGTGAGCCAAGCTTGCACCACTGAACTCTAGGCTTGGCAACAAGATTGACATTCCATCTCAAAAAAAAAAAAAAAAAAAAAAAAAAAAAAGACTTGGAATAGCCAAAACATACTTGAAAAAGAAAAACATTGGATACTATGCAAACTCAAACCATGACACACCCTTCAGAGTGGCTATAATTCAAAAGTGTTGGCAAGGATGTAGACAAACTAGAATTATCTTTGTGGAACTGTATAACTTAGTAAAACCAGCTTGCGAAAAGTTTGAAATTATCTGCTAAAGTTGAACATATGCCCTTGTTATTGCCACCATAATGCCCTATAATAAATCACCCCAAAGTCGGTTAGCTTATGATAACAGCATTAACTCTCAGACTCCTTGATCTTCAGGATGTCTAAGGCTCTGCTAATCCAAAGTGTGTTGGACTGTGGGTTGGTGTCACATCTATTCCACATAGGTTTGTTCTGGAGACTCAGGCTGAGGAGACAACAGCTACCTGAGATATTTTCTCCCCATATGAATCACCTGAGCACAAGAGCCAACTCAAATGGCATGAGCACACTTAAGAATCCTGCTGCATCATGTCTGCTAATATTCTATCAGCCAAAAGACCTCACTTAGACCAAGCCCAACATCAATGAAGTAGAGAAGCAAACTTGGCCAATTGTGGGGAATAAGGGCATAAATATTTGCAGAAACAAAAATCCAAATTATCATGTCTAGCATTCCGAAATCCCAATCCTAGGTTTTCATCCAACAGAAATGTGTGCCCATGTACACCAAGAGATATAAATGAGAATGATCACAAAAGTATTATTTATAATAGCCAAGAACTGGACACAGTCCAAATGCCCATCAATAATACAATGGGTAAAGCAAATGTGTTACATTCACGCCTACATATACAGCAATGAAAACAAAAGAACAAGTACACCCAAAAACATAGTGAGTCTCACAAGCAGGCACAAAATTATTCACTTTATATACAGTTCAAACCACAAGCAAACTAAATGATAAAGTTTCAGGGTGCCTATTTAGTTGGCAAACTTAGTTTTAAAAGCAAAGAAGAGATTACCATGGAAGTCAGAATAGTGCTTAGGCTAGGGAAGAGGGGTGGGGTATTGGCAATGTTCTATTTCTTGATGGGGGTGTTGGTTTCATGAATATTTGCCTTGTGATAAATCATGGAGTTGTACATTCTGGTTTTGTACACTATTAAAATAGTTATATTTCACTCCCTACTTCCACAGTCAGCCTTCTTCTGTTCTTGAATAGGTTTGATTTCACTTTTCAAGTCCTTTGCACTTGCTTTTCCTTCTGCCTGGAAAGCTCTTCCTCCATGTATTCCAGGCTTTGGTTCTATTAGTTTTGATCTTTAGGGTTTGACCTCAAATGTGCCCATTTCAGTAAGATCTTGTAGTTCCACTGCTTCCATCCTTGGCCTCCAGCCCCCAGTCCCATGACTAGCATTTCCAGTGAGTTTTCACGGCATGTACTGTTATCTGAAATTCTATTTTGTTGTGGTGGTTATTTACCTGTGTTTGTCACTCACCTCTGGAATAAATTCCATTACGGGCAGGGTCCTTATCTAGCTTGTTCATGATTGTAAAACCAGTGTCTATTACAGCACCTGGTTACGGTAAACAGTAAACACAATGACTGAATCTCTTGGTATTACCAGAACAGTGCTTGACTCATGATACATGTTCATTAGCACTTAATCTCTCTCATTGGTACAGTCATATGTCACTTAATGTTTCAGTTAACAACAGACCACATATCCAACAGTTATCTTATATGATTATAATAGAGCTGAAAAGTTCTATTGCCTAGTGATGTTGTAGCCATCTTATTTTCATACAACAACACATTACTCATGTGTTTGTGGTGATGCTGGTGTAAATGAATCTGCTGCACTGCCAGTCACATAAAAGTACAGCACACATGGCCAGGCGCAGTGGCTCACACTATAATCCCAGCACTTTGGGAGGCCAAGGTGGGTAGATCACCTGAGGTCAGGAGTTAAGACCAGCCTAGTCAACATGTCAAAACCTTGTCTCTACTAAAAATACAAAAATTAGCTGGGTGCGGTGGTGGGTGCCTATAATCCCAGCTACTTGGGAGGCTGAGGCAGGAAAATCGCTTGAACCTGGGAGGTGGAGGTTGCAGTGAACTGAGATCATGCCACTGAACTCCAGCCTGGGTGACAGAGTGAGACTGAGTCTCCAAAAAAAAAAAAAAAAAAAGTATAGCATACACAATTATGTACAGTGCATAATACTTGATCACGATCACAGACTATGTTACTGGCTTATTTATTTACTATACTTTTATCGTTTAGAATGTACTATTTAAAAAAAAAAAGTTAATTGTAAAAAAACCTCAGGCAGGTTCTTCAAGAAGTATCCAGAAGAAGGCATTGTTATCATAAAAGATGACAGTTCCATGCATGTAGTTGCCCTTGAAGACCCTCCAATGGGACAAAATGGAGGTGAAGACAATGATATCGATGATCCAGATGCTGTGTAGGCCTGGGCTAATGTGTGTTTGTGTCTTAGTTTTTAACAAAAAAGTTTAAAAAGTAAATTAAAAACTAAAAAAATAGAAAAAAAACCTTACAGATTAAGGATATAAAGAAAATATTTGTGTGCAGCTGTACAATGTGTTTAAGCTAAGTCTTATTACAAAAGAGTCTTAAAAAGTTTTTTAAAAGTTTTAAAAAGGTAAAAAGTTACAGTAAGCTAAGGTTAATTATGAAAAAATTTTAAAAAGTAAATTCAGTGTAGCTTAGGTATACAGAGTTTATGAAGTCTACAAGAGTCTACAGTAATGTCACAGACCTTTACATTCTCATTTTTCACTCACAGACTCACCCAGAGCAACTCCCAGTACTGCAAGCTCCATTCGTGAGAATGCCTTACACAGGTGTACCATTACCTTTTATACTGTATTTCTATTGCACCTTTTCTATGTTTAGATATGCTTATACAAATACTTACCATTGTGTTATAATTTCTACAGTATTCAGTACAATAACATATAGCATGGGTTTGTAGCCAGGAGTAATGAGTTATGGCTTATAGTGTAAGTATGTAGTAGGTTATGCTTCTAGGTTTCTATGATGTTCACTCAAGGACCAAACTGCCTAATGAGGCATCTCTCTCATAAGGTGTCCCTACAGTTAAGCGATGTCTGCATGACTATTTATCATGGGCAAGGATAAACCTGAATTTTTTGATGTTCACTTTATTTATGGTTACTGTAGCTCTCTGTGCATGTGTTATAAATTTCTAGGGGTGCTTTCCTAGGGGTAACAGCTATGCCCTCTATATGGATTAAAACAAGGGCAAGATTTCGGAAATGTCGCATTTGGGCCAGACAAATCAACTGTTCTTGCAGCAGCAGCAGCAGCAGAGGGAAACCCAGACAAGGGCGAAGGCGCCCGAAGGCGACCACGTGGACCACTGCCACAGCACGCTAGGTCAGCCCAGAGGTCTTCTCCCGCCTCTTCCCAAGGGCATCTTCCGCATCCGGTTAGGGGTCGCCATCGCGAGACGCTACGCGTGCGCAGGGCTCGGCCGCCCAATCAGGAGCGAGCTGTGGCCTTACGCCTGCGCAGAGGGGAGACGCGAGCGCCGCGTGGACGGTGACCTCGGTCCGCGCCTGCGCCTTGGTTTCTTCCAGGCGATTGGTTCTCATCTCTGAGGGGGACGCCTCACTTCAGTTTTCACTTTCTTTTTTTGCCCCCTCTGCCCTTTTCTTTTCCTTTGGCCGCGAGGTTTTACTTCCGGTGGCTAGCGCCGGTCAGCGAGAAAGTCGACATGTTCTCGCAGGCTGCCTGGCGTCCCGGGGTTGCCTCTCGCCTGAGACCCTGACGCGAGACAGAGCGCGGACAGGCGTGGCGTCCCTGTCAGCGCCCGCGGCGAGGACCCCGGGGCCGGGGCGGACGGCGAGCCCCTGAGGGGGCTCCCTGCGGGAGCGCGGAGCCGGCGACTGGTGCTTCCCACGTGCGCAGGTGTCGCGAGGGCCGGGGAGGACGCAGAGCACGGCCGGGAGAAGCATGGGAAGGAGGCCGAGCCGGGATCTCAGGTCCTCGGGGGCGGCGACCAAGCCAAGCACGGGTAAGTCCCTCTCCGGCCTGGGCGCCCGGGAACCTTGCGAGGAGGACGGCGGTCTCCGAGGCTGAGCGCTCGGGCAGCTGCCGGGGCTTGGCTGCGAGGGTCGGCGCGTTCTTCTCATCTTTTGCGGCGCTCCAGGTGAGGGGGTGGGAGGGTCGGCGCCTTCTAGATGACTCGACCTTCTGTCCTGCGCTACAACTTGTGGCCGCGCTCGGTGTCGGCGGCAGAGAGATCGTAACCGTGTCGTCTTGCCCTTTTTTGAGGCGTTTCGTTTGCGTCGCCTGTCAGGGGACAGCTTCGTCCTCAGGGATGTGATGATAAGTTCTTGGCTGAAGTTTGCGTCTTCGGGTTTGTACCGGCTGGGAAATCATTTCCTGCGGGTTCTGTGTGAAGCCTGCTGCTACTCCAGACTTCATGGCAATGCGCCACTTTTTCTGTATAGGGTAAAACAGGTCTCTCCGCAGGGAGGGTCATTTTAGCAGCAAACCCAAGCCGTGCATGAGCGTTGGGGTAACTTGGTCCGAGCAACCCAGAAGTTTGTCTGAAGGCGGCGCCAAGCAGCGTTTCGTGGGAGAACTGGGTTGATGACTCTGAAATTTTGAGGAAGATTACTCTGGGAATTCTCCAGTTTCTCTTAATCGCTTACTCTTCCTTATTCTCCCTGTAAGGTAAAATTAGAATAGTAAAGTGTATGAACGTGTATCCAAAACTTAAATATGTGGCCTACAAGTGTATGATATTATTGGAATAGCTTCCGCCATCCGAGAGTCTACAGTGTTCCCTGAATAAAACTAGGGGTGAGCCTGGCGGTAATCCTGCCGAGGAGATTTCTAACAAAGCAGTGTCCCCTAACGGTGCAAGAACACCCTTGTGTTGAAAAACTGCCTTATAGGAATGACTGGCTGTATGCAGTATGTCCAGTACTGTACATCAATAAATAACTAAGCCAGGCCAGAAAAAGGGTGACAGAAGGTCCACAATTACTTTAAGGAAGACAAAGCCGGTATATGCGAAATTTTGTGTAGACAGAACATTTGCCCAAATGTAACTAATTTTCTTTAAAGGGAGATTATAAGCATCATCTGTGGTCCAAACATGGTAGTTAAAATGGGTTAAAATCGGTGAAGTGCCTAAGAACTTGACTGAGACATGGTGTTTGTTAAATACAATAATATCTATTTAGTAAAAATAGATCGATATGGCATGTGTTTATCAAGTGAATCTTCTTATATTGGCAGACATTCAAGTTATTTTCAAGATATCCCTATCTTGAATGACAATACTGCAGTGATTATCTGACAATACTGCAGTGATTATCTCTTGCCACTGACAATACTGCAGTGATTATCTCTTGCCATTATAGACAGTGCTTCAGGTGGTCATGATAGTATTTCTGTAGAATTGATTCTTTATGCGAGTGCTGGGTAATCATGTTGCTAAATTGCCCTGAAATGATTGTACCTTTTTATGTTCACTCGCTCAAAAGATGTGTTTTTATTCCATGCTTTTGGAATAAAAGCCAGCACCGGATGATAATGGTATTTTTAAAATATCTTAGCCACCTAGTAATTGAAAGTAGCATTCTGTTTAAATTTTTATCTTCCTTGGCGAATACAAAAGTTAAGTCTTTTTAGCCAGGTAATATCATTTCCTGATGTTTTTATTGGGTCTGAGCTCTCTCTTCTTTCGCCCATGTAACTGTTGCCATAGAATTTAATTATCATAATTTTATAATATATTTTGGTACTTTCTTTTGAAAAAGAGCTTTGGGGTTTTTTTTGGTTCTTGTGTTTTTTTTTTTTTTTTTGCATTTTTTTTCTCCAGAAGAAATTAGAACTATCTTTTTAAGTCCTATAGAAAATCTTGGGATATTGTTTGTGATGGTGTTGAATTTATAATTTGAAGAGATACTCATTTGAGTTTTTCCTTCTAGGAGAATATATACATCTCCCTTTTTCTTCTTTAAAAATTTTTATTGTGAAATATGCCGTTAATATGTACTGACAAAGTGTATCTGTAATAAATATGCTTTTTTGTCAGTACATGTTAATGGCATCTTTCATAACAAAAATTAATAAAAGCTTAATTTAAAAGCTTTAGAAACTTTAATTAGTTTAGAAACTTTTTGTGTGTTTCTACCCCAGGAGGAATGCGTTCCCTGCCCCCATTACAATGGCCATTATTAATTTTGTGTTAATTATTCCCTTGCCTTTTTAAACAGTTTTATCACCTATATAAGTATCCTTAACTATCATTGTTTACTCTTACCTGTTTTTGAACTTTAGTTGAATAAAGCCATATTCTGTATTCTGTGGGTCACTTTTGTTAAGCATTGTGTTTCTGAGATGCACTCATGTTAAAGCACGTGCCTATAGTTTAGCAATTTAGAAACTTTGTTCCCAGGACCCCTTTACACTTTTAAGAACCATTGAGGGGGCCAGGCACGGTGGCTCCTGCCTGTAATCCCAGCACTTTGGGAGGCCAAGGCAGGCGGATCACTTGAGGTCAGGAGTTAGAGACCAGCCAGGCCAAAATGGTGAAACACCATCTCTACTAAAAATACAAAAATTAGCTGGCTGTGGTGGTGGCAGGTGCCAGTAGTCCCAGCTACTCAGGAGGCTGAGACAAGAAAATCACTTGAACCTGGGAGACAGGTTGCAGTGAGCCAAGGCCGTGCCACTCTACTGCTTGACAGAGTGAGACTCCGTCTCGGAAAACCACTGAAGATCCCAAAGATCTTTTGTTTATTGGATTATATCAATTGATAATTACCATATTAGATATTAAAACTGATCAACTTGGAATGTGTGTTTATTTATTGATACCTTTAAATATAATAACCCGTTACATCTTAACATATTTTATCCCCCCAAAATTAGTGATAAGAATGGGATTTTTGTACATTTTTGCAAATATGCTGAATGTCGCCTTTAATGACTAGAGTCTCATCTGCTTTTGTATTCATTGTGTTGCCATGTATTATTTTAGTTGAAGTACATGAAGAAAATCCAGCCTCATTCAGCTGAGTAGTTAGAAAAGAGACAAGTATTTTAATCTTTTCAGATGATTATGTTCTTTTTTGATACTTATCAAAACCTAACAGTTTTGTGTTTTTGTTTCTGTTTTGTTTTTTAGGACAGTGTCTTGCTCTGTTGCCCAGGCTAGAGTGCAGTGATGTGATCGTAGCTCACTACAGCCTCCAATTCCTGGGCTCAGACAATCCTGCCTCAGCCTCCTGAGTAATAGGACTACAGGCGCACACTACCAGGCCCAACTAATTTTTAATTTTTTTTTTTTTTGTAGAGACGGAGTCTTGCTATGTTGCCCAAGCTAGTCTCGAACTGCTGGCCTCTAGCAGTCCTGCCTCAGCCTCCCAAAGCACTGGGACTATAACATCCAGCCCCTAACAATTTGTTAAACGTTAGCTGCAGTGTAGAATTGGAAATCATATGAATGAACTTCTCATGCTCTAACATTAAAATCCAGTGGCCTGCCTTGCACTTTCAAGGGCTCTTTTACCTACACCTGGGTCACTTGGAAAATATTGGTTCACTGAATTATGCAGCTCTTTTACATGATGACACATTTCATTATATAATTTCAGAAAATTGGTTGGGTATGTGTGCTTATGCCTGTGATCCTAGCACTTTGGGAAGTCGAGCTGGGAGGACTGCTTGAGCCAGGTTTGAGACCAGCCTGGGCAACATGATGGGACCCCATCTTTACAAAAACAAAAAAACAAAAAAAATTAGCTGAGCGTGGTAGCACACACCTGTGGTCCCAGCTACTTGGGAGGCTGAGGTGGGAGGATTGCTTGAGCCCAGGAGGTTGATATTGCAGTGAGCCATGATCATGCCACTGCACTCCATCCTGGGTGACAGAGCAAGACCCTGTCTCCTTTAAAAAGTACAACCTTTGGAATGGCTTTTATTGAAGATCTGTTGATGATGAACACTCAGTTTTTGTTCACCTGAAAATGTCTTCATTTTGCAGCCATTCTTGAACGATGTTTTTGCTGAATACAAAAGTTGGCAATTGTTTTCTTTCAGCATGATGAAGCTGTTATTCTTCTGTCTTCTGGCTTTCATTATTGCTATTGAAAAGTCACCTATCTGTCTTATCAATTCATTTTGTTCTGACTGCCTTGGGGGTTCTTTTGTTGTTTGTTTTGGTCTTTAGCTTTTTGCTGTTTTGCTGTTAACATGTATGCCTGGCCCACGCCTGTAATCCCAGAACTTTGGGAGGCCGAGGCAGGCGGATCACGAGGTCAGGAGTTCGAGACCAGCCTGGCCAATATGGTGAAACTCTGTCTCTACTAAAAATACAAAAATTATCTGGGCATGGGGGTGCACGCCTGTAGTCCTAGCTACTCGGGAGACTGAGGCAGAAGAATTGCTTGAACCGGGAAGGCAGAGGTTGCAGTGAGCAGAGATCACACCACTGCACTCCAGCCTGGGCGACAGAGCAAGACCTCATCTCAAAAAAAAAAAACATGTATATATCTTGCTTGAGATTGTCTTCTTAAATCTGTAAATTGGAGGTGTTTTTAAATGTGTTTATTCAGAATTTATTAAATGTGAATTTCCATCTATGTTTTATTTATCTTGATGTATAAATACTTTTTTTATTATCTACATAGTAAGTATTCTCTTCTGGTCTTTTACTCTTCTTTCACATTGTTTCCCACAGCTTCCCCATCAGACATATGTTGCCAAACTTGTGGATTTTTGATAATTTTTGATAATTGTGGATATTTGATAAGTTAAAAGTAAAACAGTGAATCTCTGGAGCTGGTCTTTTGGAAGAGTGGGTAGAGTTTTTGACTACTCTTTTCATTTTCTTCATCATTACTGGTTTATTTAAATGTTTCTTCCATTTAGACCAATGTTGGTAAATTATATTTTTGTAGTTTTCAGATTTATTGATATAAATTATACTTGGTTATTTATAATTTTAGAAATATCTTCCTTGTATTTGTGGTTATATCATCTTTGTTTTCAATATTTAATTTTTTCCTTTTTTCTTGTTTATATTTGCTAAAAGATTACCTATTATTACTCTTCAGCTAGCTTTTGCTTTTATTGATTGACTTAGTTGGCTTTTTTAATTTGCTTTTTAAAATTACTGTTATTATCATAAGAAATGTATCTGGAGTGTACTGTTTTCTCCTAGTTTTTAATTACATTTAATTGGAGAACTAAATCCCTTGCTAATATTTTGTATAAAGATTCACTACCCTTGACCCTGGTTAGAACCTTTCATGTACACCTGCTCCCTCATTAGGAGAAAGAATATTCAAGACCCCAATGCCTGAGATTTGTCCAGTTGAGGCACCTACTTCACCCTTGTGCATATCGCCTATTTATCGGTGCCCAGGACATTTTGCGTGGGCTACATGTAGAGGTGATGGCTATACATAATTATTTTTGTTCTGGCATTAATCAGATGTCACTTTCTCTTTTGTCATATTTAATAATCAAGAGTACCCAAAAGTGGGTCTTGAAATATAATTGTTTTTGGGAGAAATTTATTCTCAGGATTTTCTTGTAAGAGGGACGAAACTACTTAGCAGTATGTGTCATTACAATAAGTATATTAATGAATATGATGCAACCATTTTATACAGGTGAAAGACGGTTTAATGCTAAAGCACAAACTCATAAACCCAGTTCATGAGGAGCCAGAACAGTGGTCATTACTGTATATAGATGTCTTAAAAAGTCACCATATAAGCTTTGAAATAATTCTAATGAAAATTATATGATCTTGAGGTTGGGTGCGGTGGCTCACGCCTATAATCCCAGCACTTTGGGAGGCTGAGGTGGGTGGATCACGAGGTCAGGAGATCGAGACCATCCTGGCCTATATGGTGAAACCCCATCACTACTGAAATACAAAAAATTAGCCTGGCATGGTGGTACACGCCTGTAGTCCCAGCTTCTTGGGAGGCTGAGGCAAGGGAATTGCTTGAACCTGGGAGGCAGAGATTGCAGTGAGCTGAGGTCGCGCCACTGCACTATAGCCTGACGACAGAGTGAGACTCCGTCTCAAAAAAAAAAGTTATATGATCTTGAATATAGAAAGTATGGTCTCTAAAGAATTTGTTGTTGTTTTTACATAATGTAGCAGGAAAAAAAATTTTGGTGTTTATAAGCATCAGCCTGATTACCAAAAATACTTTTTATGGTAAAGTAAACTGGATTTTGAGAATGTTAAAACAATCTTAAAAATTAAATATTAAATCAAAAAATAAGTCACAGCTAAACGAAAAAGTCATAGTACATAGGCGTAATACCTTTACTCATGGGGTGTAATCCCAATGAAAAGTTTTTATAAAAGGTAATTTCTCTTCTACTGGATATACTAAATACCTTAGTGAATTTTGTATTTTGAATAGCTGTTAATCTACATAATTCTTTATGAATTTAACTTGCTTTATAAGTTCAAATTATCCTATCTACTACATAACACACTAATGGTAATGATTAATAAGATCTACTAATTAGGCTTTCTTCTGGGAAATGCATGTGGGTATTAGGTTGCTTAGTTAAAACATAATGAGCAAAGACGTCCTTGAGTCGGGCCAAATACTTCATCTTCCCCCTGCACCTCCATTTGATTTAATTTTTGGTGAATTTTGTTTGGGCTGCATGGCTTATTGGGAAAGGACCTCATCCCTGCCCCAGGCATTGGTATCAGCTTTTCTGAAGATATGTGAAGTATTAAAAAGCCATATGGGAGGCAGAGGCGGGCAGATCAGTTGAGGTCAGGAGTTTGAGACCAGCCAAGTTAACATGGTGAAGTGCCTTCTCTACTAAAAATACAAAAATTAGCTAGGCGTGGTGGCCCATGCCTGGAATCCCAGCTCCTCAGGAGGCTGAAGCAGGGGAATCGCTTGAACCCAGGAGGCAGAGATTGCAGTAAGCCAAGATTCTGCCACTGCACTCTGTCTCAAAAAAAAAAAAAACAAACAAACCATATTCAGTATGACTTTTAATTTTGTTACATGTATAAATACATTTTTTTTATTATCTGCATAGTAAATTTAAAAAGCTGCATCAAACTGTAGCCGGTGAGGCTGCATAAATGACGGTGGGACGAAGAGTTATAATAACTTGAGATCACTGTAGTGAAAAGAACGTGGATTTTAGATTAGACCTGAGATTGATATCCTTACTGGGGGCTTGCGGGCAGGACACTTACGGAAATTGGAGCTTGGAGTGAGTTTTGTAAAATAACACTAAGATCATCCTCCTAGTGGGGTTACTGTGTGACGTCCAAGAACTCAGGGGCAGTTGGCTTGCTGTCCTGTGCTCCGTTCTGACGACTGAGCCCGCCCAGGTCTGCGGGGTCCCCGGATCCTGCGGGTTTTGTAGGGTTCCCTGGTGTGTGGAGTTCCCACCCCTACAAGCTCTGTTGGGTCTACGGAGTGTGCGGGGATCTCCCAGCCCTGTTGGCTGTGCGGGCTCAGCGGGGTTTGCAGGTATCCCCTCGTTCTGTGGGGTCCGTGGGCGCCGAGTCAGGGCCATGACCCTGGGCTCGCTCGCGGAGCTGGCGTCACCCTTGTTGACTTTCAAAAGGCGCTGCGGGCCCCGCGCCCTACACGCTCTGCACGACCTGCGCCGAGTTCCCCGCCCTGGCGCACTGGCCTTGGCTGATGGGAGGGGGCCGGAGGGGCTGCCGGCAGAGCAGAGACACAGCCCCCTCCGCCATACACCATGAGGTGAGTCGGGGAGGGGCCCAGGTCTCCCCCATGCTGTTGTGGGAAGCTCTGACCCCCGTTCTGCTTGGGGCGGGCTCAGCTACGGAAGTGGCTCTTACTGCAGCACTGAGTGTGAAGGAGACCCGAGAAAAGGGGCAGATTCCGTCTAGGAGCGGTTTACCTTCTGGTGAGGGTGTGGGGAGAGAAGCTTTGGCATGGTCAGTGAGGCCCCGCAGCAGAGCCCAGGCGATGAAAGACACTTTTGTATGGTACCCGAAGGCTTGCTTCACTCCTGATTGTGAGTAGGTTGTGTGTGGTAGTAGTGGAGCCCTTGCGGAACCACCAGACAGATGGTGCTAGTTTGTGTGTGCGCCTGTGTAAACCTTACTAAGATCGTCTTTTGAAACGTAGAAGAGGGATTGCACATGGACTTTGCACTTCAAGTATTTGCAGGTTATTACCTTAGTTTTTACTCCCTTTGTGCGTTCTTATCTTGATTTAATCTTGTACGTGGCCAAAAAGGTTTTTAATGAATGTTTTAAGTTTCTGTGAAAATCGTACATTTCTCAAATTGTATTTTTTGGGTTTTAATAGGGTCACTTTGTTTTCTGGGTCTCTGTTTTGACTTACAGGAAATGCTATTGGTTTTCCCTACATTTTCTTCATTAAAAAAAAAAAAAAAAAAAAAAAAAAAAAACTAACTTCAGGAGTTGAAGACCAACCTGGACAACCTCATTTCTGGGGGAAAAAACCCCCACAAAACCACAGCTGTAACTGGCTGCTACTTAGGACTATAAGAGATATTTTTTCCTAAGTAGAAATAGCTTTATTTCACCTAGATTATGTTTATTTAAAATTTCAGATGATATATAAAGCTGTAAAAAGTAAAGCAAAAACTACCTGTACTTGTCCCACCCAAAGATAACTTCATAGAATGTTTGATTATCTACTGTGGTGCTAGGAGCTCTGTCGGACACTGGGGACTTTGGTGAACAAGACAATGCCTGCCTCTATAAACCTTACATTCTGGTGGGTAAAATAGACCTCTCCCAACCCTCCAAAAAGTAAATTTATTCCATGTTCTAATGCTTTAAAGAAAACACCTACTTTCAGTGGGGTGATCAGAGGTTTATCTGAGTGGATGACTTAAATAGATGTCACTAAGGAAGAGAAGGAACTTAACCATGGGAGGAATGGGGAGAAAAAAAAAGAAATCTGATCAGAAATAACAGCATGCAAAAGGCCTTAAAAGAGGAGAAAGCTGTAAAAAGAAAGATCCATGTAGCTGGCACTCAGCAGTCAGGGGAAAGTAGAGCGAGATGAGGTGTGGGAAATTGGCAGGGACCAAATTTTACTTGTCCATGGCCAGGAGGGTGTGTTTTGTGTTCTGAGGGCAGTGAGAGGGTACTGAGTGGCTTTAATTAGAAATAAAATGATCTGGAAAACTAATTGATTAATTTGTTAAGTAAAATTTATTGAAACCCTACTGTATAACAGGCACTGTTCCGAGCACTGGCAGTACAGTATTGAGAAGGACAAGGCCCCTGTATTCATGAAACTTATCTAGTGATTGGAGGACAATCAGATAAACAAGAAAAAATACCAGATATTGATAAGTGTGCAGAAGATGACCATTGTTTAAATTGTGGTTTATATTCTTTAAGACATGGTATATTACACATATATTTCTTTTGGAACTTGCTTTTCTTCTGAATAATTTATGGTAGGACATTTTTCACTGTTACTAGTTTCCTTTGGGGGCATCTTAATTTGTTTTTGGATTAAGTATGGTAAAAAATAACATGTATAAATGAAGAAATACTGTGCAGCAACAAAAATTTGCATGTTACAAGGCATCTGGTGAACGTTATATAGTAACTTCCTTTTGACAGTCTGACATGTGGCTCTCCTACCCCATCCCAAACCCGAGCTGCCCCTTTGTGGTTTTTTACTTTGACCTATTAGTATGGTTAAATTTGTGGATGTACTATTTATTGAAGCATTTTGCATCTTAGAATGAGCCCTAATTGATCTGTTATTATTTTAATGTCCTGATGGATTTACTTTGCCAATGCATATATTTAGGATTTTTATGTCAATATTCATAAGGGATTGGTCTGTAGTTTTTCATTGTGTTTTGTCTAGTTTTGATATTCGCATCTGCTTGCTTTGTAAAAATAATTGAGAAGTTTTATTTCTTTTTCTGAGTTTTGGAACAGATTAAATTGCTAAGTATTATTTATTCTTCAGTTACCAAATTCATATTTACTAAACACTATGTGCTAGGAATTGGACTGGATGCTGAGTAATCAGTAGTAAACAAAACAGATATGGTTCCTGCCATGATATTGCTTGGCTTATGAAGGAAAATGACTTTAATGAAGAAACTACACATATGTAATTATAAATCATGCAAGAAAAGGACAGGATGCTTTGAGAGAATATCGTTGAAGATGTTTAGATTGTGCTTTTTATGCATTTGAGTAAATGACTATTGAGTACATACATATACACTAACAGCTAATTATTAATATGTATTGATTTGGTATGTAATTAGGGCTATGGTGGGTACATTAGTAAAATGAGGTCTTCATAATTACACAAATTAAAATATAAAATAATGGCAATAGTATTTACCATTGTAGGAGGTAGCTGCATCATTTTTTAATTGTAGAAATTAAGACAGGTTAAGTAGACACTTTTAGTATAACATGTTCAATTGTATACACTCTTTGGGAGTCTCTGTAGGATTATAGTAAAAGAATAAGGCTATAAATCCACAAAGATCAAGAGAAGGTGAGAGTAAGATACAGCTGAAATCAATATTTGGGAAACTAGAAAGGAGATGAGCAAGTAATAAATGATTTCATGAATTAGAGAATGCTGAAAGCTGAAGAGAGGTAAGCCAACAAGGGGCAAGCAGATTCTTTCCACAGAATCTGGAAAAGTTTTAGGAATTGGGGGTATCAAGTACAGTATTTCTGAAGTCAAGAATTACAGGATGGGGTGGGAATACAAGGGTTGGTTGATGGTCTTTATCATTTTGACACCTTGAAACCCCCCGTCTCCACTCCCATACACCCAGACAACTACTCTCTCCTCTACCTTGACAGAAGACTGAAAGTTTATGCCCAGGCGACATTAACTAGGAGGCTCCAGATGGCTGAGGTGGGGGTGAAGCACCTAAATGAAAATGAGGATGGAGTGAAAGGTCAACATGCTGAACCTAGAGCAGTTGTCTTTTTTTGATTGGCTTCCAAACTGTCAGGCTTACGTGCCCCTCAACAACATATTAACGGATTCTTAGCTGGGGAAACTTACCAGCCCATGGCAAAGTATTGAACAGATATGAGCTACGGGTATTCACCTGATTGAACAGTTGGATCCATCAGATCACCCGAAGAGTAGAGCTGCTGGTCAGGAAGCATTGTTCATGTACCACAGCTTCTATTCGGCTTTTATTTTATTTTTTGAGATAGGGCCTCACTCTGTCACCCAGATTGAAGTGCAGTAGCGCCATCGTAACTCACTACAGCCTGGAACTCCTGGGTTCAAGCCATCCTCTCACCTCAGCCTCGTGTGTAGCCGGGACTACAGGCATATGCCACTGCGTGTAGCTAATATTTTTATTTTTTGTAGAGATGGGGTCTCACTGTGTTGCCAGGCTGGTCTTGAACTCCTGAGCGTAAGTGATCCTCCCACCTTGGCCTCCCAAAGTACTAGGATTACAGGCGTGAGCCACTGGTGCCTGGCCCTAGTCAGCTTTTAAATGCCTCACATTTGAGCATAAATGTACAGCCAAGGGTCGCCTGCCATGAGATGAAAGTCTCTAATGAAAAAGAGACCAAGTAGAAAATAAAAGGAGCTGAGTATAAATAGATTTACTTCAGGGAGCAGAAGAAACTTCAACAAATAAATCTAGTATCTTTAAAGAGAAGATATGCCATCTGTGAAAGATGAAAAAGGTTCTGTTTTAAAAAGAGAAATTATTTTAAAAAATTGCTGTGACAGAATAAATTTTTAAAAAATTTAATACAAGGTTTAGATAATAAAGCTGAAGAATTCTCCCCCAAAAACCAGAAGAGCAACAAGAATGAGAAAGTAAGAGTGAAATGGTAAGAAAACGAGAGGACTAGCCAAGGAGGTTCTTCATCTAATACAGTGGAAGGAAACTATCTATGTCCCAGAACTGAAGGAGATGAGTTTCTAGGTTGAAAGCGCCTATTAAGTGCCCTGATCAGTAAAACAGAAACAAACAAAAAATAGAACAAAACCTCATTGTACCAAATGTATAGTTCCAAAAGGAACAAGACCAGATTCATTCTTAATCTTCCTACTTCTGAAAAGAAGAATGGGGGCAGAGAACGAGGGGCTAGCTCTCAAACTGCATTTTAACAAATTCAGGGAAAAAGGAAACCTTCTTAACTTCAAATTGTATGCAAGTGCTGTTAGGAATCCCCAGTGGGAAGTTCCAGCAGTTCTGTGACGAAGGTAAAGTTGCACAGAGAAAGCATTTCAGGTATCTCTAGCAACTTACTCATATCCAGAATCAGCCCTATCCAAAGAGAGAAGTCTTGTATACCTGACTTAAGACTGAGGAGCCATATGATATCCATCAAGGAAGGAGAAAGTAGAAGGAGAAAGTGCCTGGGTGGGGCATGGGAGAGGCAGAGATCTTAGTGCTAATAAAATACTCCTAGAAATGAGTGCATAACCTTGGAAATCTAGGGTTGTGTCTCTAAGAGGCAAGCAGAGCTGGCAGTAAAGGCCCTCCTGAACCAGATTACATTTGGAGATTAGACAAGGAACAAGAACAAAGCACTATATTATGAAACAGCAATCCTCTGATTTAGGAACAGAGGGAACCCTAAAGAAACATGACAACTGCCATCCCCTCCTCACACCCTGAATCTGCTGATAACAGTCTAGGATAATTCATCTCATTCAGACATGTATAACAAAAATAGTATGTATGACATCCATACAATGACTGATAGATTGTATTTTTTATATTTTGTGTTAGTTTTTTGTTCTTCTATATGATTTTTATTATTGAAGATATAATTCACATGCCATAAAATTCACCATTTAAAAGTGTACAGTTCACTGGTTTTTCATCTATTCCCAAGTTGTGCAACCATCACCACTATCAGTTGCATTGACCCTAGTGCTTTACTTTCCCTTATATTCACGCCATGACCCTATGCAGTTCCTTCCATTAAAGTGACAGAGATATTTCCCTACTCCTTGACTTTCTGTTTGGCTATGTGACTTGCTAAGGTAAAAGTGACCCATGTCAGTTTCAAGCCTAAGCCTTAAGAGGCCTTGGGTATTTTTATTTGTTCTCTATCTGTGCCATTTCCATGAGAAAAACATGTCTCTGCTAGCTCATTGGTAGAGGGAAGATGAGAGATAGCAGAGTGAGGGTCACCCCAGCTGAGTTAAGCTGAATTCAGTGAACACTGTAGAGATGTGAGTGATAAAAAAATGATTGTGGTTGTAAGCCACTGAACTTTAGGACGGTCTGTTAATAAACAATAGTTAACTGAACAGTTATGTGATTAAAAATTAAAAAAGAGAAAGAAAAACCACAATTTTCTACAGATGGTGTTTTCAAAACAATATTGCCAGAAAAATAAATCACAAGTGGTCAAGCTACTGCCTGTGGTCTTGCCTGTTTTTGTAAATAAAGTTGTACAGGGACATGGTCATTCCCATTTATGCATTTTCTATGGCTGTTTTTATGCTCTACCAGTAGAGATGAGTAGTTGTGACAGAGACCGTGTGGTTCATGATCCTAAAATATTTATTTTCTGACCCTTTATGAAAAAGTTTGCTGACCTTTTGAAGTATATGGAAAATGTGACCTAAGGTTTTAATACAAATTTTAAAATACATTTATATACCATATCATACCCATTAAGATAGCTATAATCAAAAAGACAGATAATAAGTGTTGACAGTGCTGTGGAAAAATTGGAACCTTCTGTATACTGCTGGTGGGAATATAAAATGGTGCAGCCACTTTGAAATCAGCCTGGCAGTTTCTCAGATGAGCAGACACAGATTTACTGGAAGAGCAAGCAGTTCTACTCTAAGGTATATACCTAAGAGAAATGAAAACATGTTCACATAAAAACTTATACATGAATGCTCATAGCAGCAGCATTCATAATAGCCAAAATGTAGAAACAACCCAAATGTCCATCAGTTGATGGATAAACAAAATGTAGTATACCCACGAAGTGGATATTATTTGGCATAAAAAGGTATGAAATATTGATATATGCTTTAACATGGATGAACCTCAAAAACAGGCTAAGTGAAAGAAGACAATCATGAAGGACCACATACTGTATGACTCTGTTTATAAGAAATGGTCTGGAGATCTGTAGAGACAGTAAATTATGTTTGCCTAGGCCTAGGAACCAGTGAGGGGTGAGGAGGATAGCTAAGGGGTAGAAGGTTTCTTTGGGGAACATACTCTAAAATTGATTGTGGTGAAGGTTGCACAATTCTGTGGATATACTAAAAGCAATTGAATTGTACACTTTATGTGGGTGAATGTTATGCTATGTGAATTATATCTCAACATTGTATTAGAAAATAAAATTAATGAAGCATAGAAGTTATGGAGAAATACTGGAAAGCAGAAAATACAAGAACTCAAGGAAGAGACAGCCAGACAACAGTAGGGTGTGAAACGGGAACCAGCAGAAAAAAATAAATGGAGAAAAATGATCAAGCCACTTCAGAAGTACACAAGGTAGACTAGACACCATGGCAAAGATCATAAAAGTAGAAATGAAATTTTATGGTAAGTATATTTTACCACAATTTTGACAATGCAAAGAAACAAAACAAAAGATAGACATGAGAAAAGTGAGTAAAATAGGTATACATTTATTTTTATTGATGCATAGTAGATGTACATAGTTTTAGGATACATGTGATAATACATTCATATAATTTGTAAAGATCAAGTCAGTATAGTTGGGGTATCTGTCACCTTAAAATATTTCTCCTTTGTGCTAGAACCACTCAAATTCTTCTCTTCTAGTCATTTTGAAATATATAATAGATTGTAAACTGTAGTCAACCTACTGATCAACACTACGTCTTACTTTTATCAAACCGTATGTTTATATACATTAATCAACTTCTCTTTATTCGTTCCTTCCTCGTACCCTTTCCAGCCTCTGATAACCACCAAATCTACTCTCTATTTTTATAAAATCGACTTTTTTAGCTTCCACACACGAGTGAGAGTATGTGATACTTGTCTTTGTGTGCTTGGCTTATTTCACTTAACATAATGATCAGTGTTGCTGAAAATGGCAGGATTTTATTCTTTTTTATGGCTGAATAATACTGCACTGTGTATACTACATTTTCTTTATTCATCTATGGATGGACACTGACGTTGATTTTATATTTTGGCTGTTGTGAATAGTGCTGCAATAAATATGGGAGTGCAGATGTCTTTTTGATGTGTTGATTTTCTTTCTTTTGGATATATACCCAGTAGTGTAATTGCTGGATCATATGGTAGTTCTGTTTTTGTTTTTTTGAGAAAGCTCTATACTGTTTTCCATAGTGGCTGTACTAACTTACATTTCTACCGGCAGTGTGTAAGGGTTCCCCCTTCTCCATATCTTTGCCAGCATTCACTATTGCTTGTCCTTTAAATAAAAGCCATTTTAACTGGGGCGAGATGATGTCTCATAGTTTTGATTTGCATTTCTCTGATAATTCCTGATGTTGAGGATTTTTTCATACACCTCTTGGCCACTTTTATGTCTTCTTTTGAAAAATGCTTTTTCAGATCTTTTGCCTGTTTTTTAATTGGGTTATTTGTGGGTGTGTGTGTGTGTGTGTGTGTGTGTGTGTGTGTGTGTTTCCTTGCTTCCTTGCTGTTGAGTTGTTTGAGCTCCTTATAAATTCTGGTTGTTAATCTTTTGGCGGGTGAGTAGTTTGCAAATATTTTCTCCCATTCTGTGGGTTGTCTCTTTACTTCATTGTTTCCTTTGCTATGCAGAAGCTTTTTTTAGCTTGAGGTAATCCCATTTGTCTTATTTTTGCTTTGGTTGCCTGTGCTTTTGAGGCCTTAAACAGAAAAACTTTGCCCAGACCAGTGTCCTGGAGTGTTTTCCCGGTGTTTTCTTCTAGTAGTTTCATAGTTTTGGGTCGTAGATGCTTAGATATAGGTCTTTAATCCATTTTGAATTTTGTGTATGGTAAGATTGTTTCATTCTTCTGCGTATAGTTACCCAGTTTTCCCACCACCGTTTATCAAAGAGACTGTCCTTTTTCCATTGTATGTTTTAGTTCCTTTGTCGACAATGAGTTGGCTCTACATGGATTTATACCTGGGTTCCCTGTTCTGTTCCACTGGTCTATGTTTCTGTTTTTATGCCAGTGCTGTAGCTTTGTAGTAAATTTTGAAGTCAGGCAGTGTGATGCCTCCAACTTTGTTGTTTTTTCACAGTATTGGTTTGGCTGTTTGGGATGTTTTGTGGTTCCATATAAATTTTAGGATTTGTTTTCTATTTCTGTGCAGAATGTCACTGGAATTTTGATAGGGATTCATTGCATTGAATCTGTAAATTGGCTTTGGATAGTATTCAACAATGTGAGTTCTAGTCCGTGAGCATAAAGTATCTTTCTGTTTTTTAATGTCCACTTCAATTTCTTTCATCATTGTTTTATAGTTTTTCTTGTATAGATCTTTCACCTTTTTGGCTAAATTGATTCCTAGGTATGTTATATTCTTTGTAGCTATTGTAAATGGGATTGCTTTCTTGATTTCTTTTTCAGATTGTTTGCTGTTGGTGTATATCAACGCTACTGATTTTTGTATGTTGATTTTGTATCTTGCAACTTTACTGAATTTGTTTATCAGTTCTAACAATTTTTTTTGGTGGAGTCCAGGTTTTTCTAAGTATAGGATCATGTTATCTGTGAACAGGCTCATTTGACCTCTTTTCTGATTTGGATGCCCTCTGTTTCCTTCTCTTGTCTAATTTCTCTGCCCAGTACTTCATTACTGTATTGAATAAAAGTGGTGAAAGTAGGCATCCTTGTCTTGTTCCATATCTTAGAGGAAGGGCTTTCAGTTGTTCCTTGTTCAGGATGATGTTTGCTATTGGTTTGTCATATATGGCCTTTATTACTTTGAGATATGTTCCCTCCATATGCAGTTTGATGAGAGCTTTTTTTTTTTTAGTCATAAACAGATGTTGAATTTCATTAAATGCGTTTTCAGCATCTGTTGAAGTAATCATATAGTTTTTGTTCTTAGTTCTGTTAATATATCACATTTATTGATTTGCACATGTTGGACCATCCTTGCATCCCTGGAATGAATCCCACTTGATCATGGCAAATATCTTTTTACTGTGTTTTTAAATTTGATTTACTAGTATATTGAGAATTTTTGCATCTATGTTTATCTATGATATTGGCCTGTAGTTTTCTCTTTTCATTGTCTCCTCTGGTTTTAGTATCAGTAATGTTGACCTTGTAGAATTAGTTTGGAAATATTCCCACCTCTTCAATTTTTTGAAAAGTTTGAATAGAAATTTATATTAGTTCCTCTTTAAATGTTTGGTAGAATCCAGCAGTGAAGCTATAAGGTCTTGGGCTTTTCTTTAATGGGAGAGTTTTTATTATAGCTTTGATCTCATTACTGAAATGGTATTTTTTTTTTTTTTTTTTTTTTTTTTTTGGTAAGTAAGGATAGATAAGACAGCCAAAAGAGATCCAAAACGGGCAAAACTGGAGCCCCTAAAAAGAAAACCAATTCCGTAGAATACGTATCTTAAAGTATAATTCAAGATGTTTCTTTTTCCTTAAAGAAAAGACTTAAATCTATTGAAAAGACACACATACTCCAGGGAAAACTGCCCCAACATTGAGACAGATTCTGGTAAAAAATTTGAACTGGCAAAAGATCATATAATGAAAGTCAGGTTGGTGCAGAATAACAGAAACATTCAGTACCAGAAAATAGTAGAAGAACTACATGTCAGCTACTCAAAGAACATGTGAGCCAAGTATTTTTTTGTCCTGCCAAGGTGTCTTTTGGGTATAAAAACTACATACTGGCTGGTAGTTTTAAACATTCAGAGTTTTACATCTTTTTATATGAGCCTTTCTTGAGGAAACAACTAGAAGACAGATACCAGCTAATCAGTAAATGAAAAAGGAAACTTCAGCAAAGGAATGAACTGCTAAATTCTCAGTAATTAACTAGAAGATAATATTAGGGATCATTGTCTTCCTAATTTTAAAGGGAATACTTCAGTGTCTCACCATTATGTATGTAGGCTGCTTTCTAGATATCTGCTTATCAGGTAATCTGTTTACTATGAATTATCTTTTTAATCACGAGTGGCTGTTGAATTTTATATCTAGTAAGGCATAGGTTTTTCTTTAATCTCTCAGTATGATTAATTTTATGAATAAATTGTCTAATGTTACACCTTCCTTCCTTGAATTCCTGGCATAAGCTTTACCTCAATCACGTTGTTTTATATTTTATATGTATTGCTAGTTTAGGTTTTTCTGGTTTTTATTTAAGATTTTTTTTTGCATGTATTGTCATTGGTGATCTTACCTTAAAATTTTCTTTTGTAGTTGTTCCTTTCTGGGTTTTCATTCAGGGTTGTGCTAGACTTATAAATTGAGAAAGTTTTCATTCTTGGCCAGGCTCAGTGGCTCACGCCTGTAATCCCAGCACTTTGGGAGGCCTGGGTGGGTGGATCCACCTGAGGTCAGGAGTTTGAGACCACCCTGACCAAGATGGTGAAACCCCATCTCTACTAAAAATACAAAAATTAGTTGGGCCTCGTGGTGGGCGCCTGTAATCCCATCCCACTTACTCGGAGGCTGAGGCAGAAGAATCACTTGAACCTGGGAGGCGAAAGTTTTGGTGAGCCAAGATCGCACCACTGCATTCCAGCCTGGGCGACAGAGTGAGACTCCATCTCAAAAAAAAAAAAGAGAAAGTTTTCATTCTTGCGACTAATGTTTATGTGGGAAAACTTCTGGGCTTGAAACTTACATACCTATAGCAATTAACTCTACCACTTATTTAATAGTATCTGATCTTCTCTTTTTATTTCCCCCTCTTATTTGCTTTGGGTTTACTGTGTTGTTCCATTTTCTCAGTTCTTGAATTGACTCCAGCTTGTTGATTTTAAAAATGTTTTTCTTCTGTAATGTATACATTTGAAACGAACAGTTTTCTTATAGATATTTTAGATAATATCTTAAGCTTAGATCATGTTACTCTTTAATTTATGAACCATTTGTGTGTAGGATTTTTAAAATTTAAATTTCCAAACATGGGGCTTTTGAGATTAACTTTTTATGGTTACATTGTCATTTTACTTGATTTTGGTCAGAGATCAGTTGTTTTTTAGTGCTCTGGGAATTTCCTTTATGGACAAATTCATAACCGTTAGGTTTTGTTTTGGGACTTTCAGCTCAACTTTATTGAGGTCTAATTTTCATACAATAAAATGAACACAATTTAAGTATATAGTTCAGTGAATTTGGGTAAATGTATGTACCATGTGATGACTACACCAATAAAAATATAGTGTGTGTCCATCACCCCAGAAAGTTCCCTTTTGCTTACCCCACTTGCAGTCAGTTTTCCTGTTCCTGCCCCCTGCTGTAGGCAACTAATGAAACGCTTTTTATCACTATAGATTAATTTTGCTGCTTCTTGAACTGTATATGTATAGAATTCTACAATATGTACTCTTTTGTGTCTGATGACTTTTGCCCAGTTTAATGTTTTGAGATGCATGCATCAGTTTTACTGTTTTTATTGCTGATTATTATTATGTGTGAATATACAAGTTTGTTTATCCATTCACCTATTTATGAATATTGGAGTTGTTTCCAGTTTTAAGCTACCGTGAAAAAGCTGCTCTGAACATTCATGTGCAAGTGTTTTTGTGGATATGTTTTATTCTCTTGGGTAAATATCTAGGAATAGAATTGTTGGGTCATATGGTAAGTGTATGTTTATAAGAAACTGACATTATTTTTTCAATTGACTATATAATTTTTCAGTTGGCTTTATATTTCTACTAGGAGTGTTCCAGAGGCTCCTCATCTTTGCCAATGCTTGGTATTTTCAGTCTTTTTAGCAGTTCTGCTGGAGCAGTAGTATTTAATTGTGGTTTTAATTAGCACTTCCCTGATAACTAATAATATTGACCCATTTCCCATGTTTCCTTTTATTATGTGCTTTCTTTTGTGAAATGTGTCTATGAGTTTTTTATATATTCTAGGTACAGGTGCTTTGTAAATATTTCCCATTTCTTAATAATGATACCTTGGAAGATCAGACGGTTTTAATTTTTAGGAAGTCTGATGTATACATTTTTCTAGGTCACTAATTTTGTGCCCTGTGAAAACTTTATGTACCGCATAGTCAAGAAAATGTTTCCCTATGATTTTTTAAATTTTATAATTTTTGCCAAATAGTTATAGTTTTTATGTTTAGGTCTGTGATTCATTTTGAGTTAAATTTTATGGTTTAAGGTAGAGTTTTGAGGTTCATGTTTTTCCCCCCATTTTAGTTGTTCCGTAGCAGCATTTATTGTAAAGATACTCTTTCTCGATGGAATTATACTGGTAATATTAAATATCTGTTATCTGGACTCTCTTCTGGCCCATTGCTCTATATGCATTTTCTTTATATCAGCACCACCTTGTCTTGACTACTTTAGCTTTGTAGTAATTCTTAAAATCAAGTAGTGAGTCCTTCAACTTTGTTCTTCTTTTTCAAACTTGTTTTGGCTTATATCTTTCTTGTATACATTTTAGAATCAGATCATCAGTTTCTGCAGACTGAGATTGTGTTGAATCTGTAGATCAATTTTGTAACTTAACATCCCCCAGCAAAGTTAGAAAGCCAGGCAGTAATATCAGAGGGCACAAGCCCAGATTGAAGCTGGAAGGCACAGTGCTCCAGAAAGGATCCTTCCAAAAAAAAAGAAAAGAAACTGCTCAAAATGAACAAAATCTTTGATCTATCTTTATCCAGAGGATATTGTTAGTTCTCTAGAATTTCAAGCTGAAATAATGATTGGTAACTGAAATTTAAGCAGAGGCTATTTTAAATTCAGAAAAGCAAAACATGGTGTAAGAAAGGAACTTGACTACACAGTATGGCTCAGCAATGATTAATACATACAGTTAAGTAGCGAAACCTAGGCCTAGCACAGTGGCTCATGCCTGTAATTCCAGCACTTTGGGAGGCCAAGGTATGCAGATCACTTGAGGCCAGGAGTTCGAGACCAACCTGGCCAACCTGGTGCAACCCTGTCTCTACTAAAAATACAAAAATTAGCCAGGCGTGGTGCTGGGCACTTGTAATCCCAGCTGTGCGGGAGGCCAAGGCAAGAGAGTTGCTTGAACCCAGGAGGTGGAGGTTGCAGTGAACCAGAATTGAGCCACTTACACTCCAGCCTGGGCCACAGAGCAAGACTCCATCTCAAAAAAAAAAAAAAAAAAGTAAGCACCCAACGAATGTTAGCCATTGTTACCATTAATAACAATAGCTTCCTTGCTAACACTTACTAGGATAACGTCTTTATCCATGGCAACAAAGAAAAAAGTAATTTGCTAAGTTATCTGATGCCAGTGCACCATGCCTCATGCACAGCAAGCCTTCAGTAAAGCTCCTTGTAGAGTCACAACTGAAAGGAGCTTTAGAAAGGCAATTATAACTAAAGGAGGCCTTAGAGAGTATAAATTTAACAAAATCCATCAGTTAGTGTGTCTTCAGCTTCCAATAAAAGTTTAAACAATAAGGAACATTTGTTATTTCATGTATAAAGCCCAAAGATAAGGCAGCCCCCAGGTTAGTTTATTTCATCTGTTCAAGGATCTGGTTTCTTTCTGTTGTGTTCCATTCTATGTTGGCCGATCAATCCCACCTTGGTTCCAAGGAGATCCAGGCAACACGTCTTCAGACAAGATCTTAGGCTAGAAGATGGAGTCCTTTTCTAAGAAAGGTTTCCCAGAACTCTCTCTGTAGACTTCTATTTATATCTCACTGGCCAGAACTGAGTCACATGTTTATTCCTAAAACAAACACTATTCAAAGGGAGTGGAATTACCATAATGATCATAGAATAATTAAGATTTTCATTCTCATAAAAAAAAAAAAGAAATAAACCCGAATAAAAACAAATCTGCCAGTAGGATTCATCAAGAATAAAACCATAAATGAATGCCATTACCATTTAAAAAAAAAAAAAAAAAAAGATTTTCATTCTCTTTCTCTTTCTCTCTTTCTTTCTCTCTCTCTCTCTCCCCGCCCCCACCACACACACACACACACACTCCCTCACTCATTTTCACACACACACACAGGCACACACCCCCAGACTTCTTCTGAACCATGGTACCTGATACCTGAACAAAATTGTGGTTTTGTGGAAGGGAAGTAAAAGGGACATGATTGTAGGGAAGTCAGTCCACTATATCTTCAAGCACTGTCTCAAAACACATTAGTGGTAGAACCTGCACCAGAATCCTGGTCTCCTAGTTCCTAATTTTCCCCTACATAAAGAACCTCCTGCATGAAATTTTATCAACAAAGCTACTTTTCCTAAAAAATCTTGAATGTATCCACACAATTCTACCTCCAGTTCTTTTTGGGGGAAAAATGTGCTGTAAAACTATACATGCTATTTTTGTGAAGCATGTTAAAATCCTTATTCCACAGACTCATGATAAAAACTGAAAACTTGACCACCTATTTAATCTTTTTCTTTGTTCTTATTCTTTTCCCCCTTCTTCCCTTAGTCAGTCATATTAAACTATTTGCAGTTCCTTTAATGTATCATGTTTATACATCTGTTCATTTGCTCATGCTATTTCTACTATCTAGAAAATGTACACTATTTCCTTTTTTGGCTTCCTTATTTGAATATCTTCTCAAATTTCAAGTATCTATATCTTCATGAAATCTTTCTTGACATAGCTCCGTCTCCATAAAATTGGTTATATCAGTGTACATCCACTATATCATGTTTTAGATACTCCTACACATTTATAATTTCTCTGCAGATTTTTCTTCCTTGTCTAGTCTGAGCTTGCTGTCTTTCTTTCTTTCTTTCTTTCTTTCTTTCTTTCTTCCTTTCTTTCTCTCTCTCTCTCTCTCTCTCTCTCTCTCTCTCCCCCCTTTCTCTCTCTCTCTCCCCTTTCTCTTTCTCTATCTCTTCCTTCCTCCCTCCCTTCCTTTCCTTCCTTTCTTTCCTTTCCTCCCATTCCTCTCTTTTCTCTCTTTCTGACATGGTCTGGCTCTGTCACCCAGGCTGGAGTGCAGGGGTGCAGTCTCAGCTCACTGTAACCTCTTCCCTCCAGACTCAAGCCGTTGTCCCACCTCAGCCTCCCAAGTAGCTGAGACTACAGGTACACTCCACCACGCCTGGCTAATTTTTGTATTTTTTTATAGAGGTGGGGTCTCACTTTGTTGCCCTGGCTGGTCTCAAGCTCCTGAGCTCAATCTGCCTGCCTTGGCTTTCCAGCATGCTGGGATTACAGGCATGAGCCACTGCGCCCAGCCTCATCTGAACTCTTTTAATATAGGGCCTGTTTCTCTGTAATAGAGACTTTTTGTAATTTGTCTTGATAAATCCAAGGTATAGCATGGTATTGGATGCATAATAGTCACCACTAATAGTTTTGTTTAGTGAATATATATACTACTAATCTGGGGGAGGAGAGAGATTTTTGTAAATTGTGTTCTGCTTGATTTTGTTGTTTTCAACTAATGGAATAAAGATACGGTTCTGTGATCTATTCATTTTGAAAGATTTTTTTTCAGTAAGGCAAAAGTGATTAAGCATAATGTATTTCTGTGTATAAAATTTTATTTAGAAGTTAAAGACTTTGCGAGGAAAAACATTTCAAATTATGTGTTATTGCTTATAGAACAAATTTAGTCCTTAGCTGAGAATACTTGTCAAAGGAGGTAAATAAATATTACATAATTATTCCTAACGCAAATTAGATACTCGGTGAACATTTGTTTCTATAGTAAATATGCTATAAATAGAGTTGTTCACTTTATGATTTTTTTTTCTTTCTTCATTTTAGCATTTATGACATTAACAGAGAACAGGACTGTGTCAAGAATTGTGAGGGTATACTTGGTGAAAATGAATTAAGACCACCCTCCCAGCTACATTCTCTCTTAGAGGAGATCGAGACAGGGTCCCTATCAGAAAAGAGTGGGTATTAAACTAAGTGCTATAAGTCATAAATTATGAATCCAGAATAGAATGATTAAAATGTTTTTAGTTTTAATTTAGATTATGTAAAACAAAGACTTTAAAAAATTATGATTTCTTAGCCGGACGAGGTGGCGGGCGCCTGTAGTCCCAGCTACTCCGGAGGCTGAGGCAGGAGAATGGCATAAACCCGGGAGGCAGAGCTTGCAGTGAGCTGAGATCCGGCCACTGCACTCCAGTCCGGGCGACAGAGCGAGACTCCACCTCAAAAAAAAAAAAAAAAAAAAAAATTATGATTTCCAGTACCTGTATTTTTTAAAAAATCATTAGTCCAAAAGTAATAGGTGATTCACTTTTCAAATTGTAACATAAAACATGTATGTTCCTCTATTTGTATCTTTTAAATTGTTGCATTTTTATTTGGTTTTTGAATTGAAGTATTTTAAATGGTAGAAGTAATACATGCAAGAAAAACCCATATGTATAAGTTTAAAAAATGTAAGTTCCCCTTGTATCCACTTTCCAATTTCAACAGCCATTGGTTGTTCCAATTTCAACAGCCATTGGTTGTTTAGCCATTATTAACAGTTTGGCTTCCCACCTTTCTTGGTCTTTTTCTGTATACTTTCAAACAAATTATTTATATATTTTTCAACCAAGTGGCATCATATAATGTAGCATATAATAGATATCTTTATATGCCAATATGTACAGATTTACCTTGTTTTTATTTAATAGTTGTTCCCTGTTGATGGCAATTAAGGTTATTGCCAGTATTTTCACTGTTAAAGATACTGATACACATGGAACACCTTTGTATGTGTGTGTGGTGTGTGTGTGTGTTTTAGTATTTTCAGGAATAGATTCCTAGAAATGAAATGGTTAATGAGTATGTGTATTTAAGGTTTTATTTAGGTCCTACCAAATTGTGCTCTAAGAAGTTACATTTATCTAAACCCAGATGTCCTTTAATATCTTCAAAGTAGAGGTAATACATTTTAGGATTAAGTAACAGTTTCTTCAGCAACTGTCAAATGGCTTACTTCGACTAAATGAAGGATATAGGCATCTTTAGTATTAATGAAGGGTTGCAACCCTTCTATAGGAAGATGTAGTCAGGAAAGTCATGGGGAGATGTACAAGAGCTAGTTGTTTTAGAATTTCTGTGACACCTAAGATGTTGACATTAGTTTATTTCATCATCTACTATCAGACCAGATGTTTCTAGAATGGAAGACCGTTACCTGTGATATGGCATCAGAAGTTGGTTTATAATTTTCTCATCTCTATTAGGAGTTAAAAAGAGAGACAAGTGTCTGAAACCAGTCTCACTCAGTATCTCTAAGGGATTTTGAGAAGGGGAAGAGGTTATTGCAGTTACTTTGACTAGAATCCAACCTATATCAAGCTTGACTTAACATTTAAGACTAAACTCACAAATGGAGGAATATGCCAAAAGCCAGGTAACTATAGGAAAACTCAATTTTCAGAGCTATTGTGATTGAACTTAACCTTTCTTACATGCTCTTTATTCGTAACTTAAGCCCTAAGGGATATACTTAATACTTTATAAGCAACCACTTTTCAGGTTACCTTCTTAGATTTTTAGGCTTCTTTGTGGTATAGCCCCCTCTTCATTTTAAAAGTCTAGTAGTCTTGAATGTTTAAATAAAGCTTGAGCATTACTCAGCAAAAACGAGACCATTTGTTCATAAAGTGTTTGTATTGTTTAGTGCACTAATTGGACTCTCAAGTGAAAGTGTATTTTGTAAAGAAGGGAGAGCATCAAATTTCTAGATGAAATTTTCATCTATTTTCTCATTTACTGAGCAGGAAACTTGTGCTTTCTTGAGAGTGTAATTGATGTCTTTATGAACCCATGAAAGATTTAAGATTAGCTACGATTTTCCAACAACTTTGCTTTTAACGTACCTCCGCTAACCATAAAATCACTGCTTTTATGCATATACTGCTATTTGGGGGATACTGGCCTAAAGTGGAAGCAGTTTTAACCATAAATAAATAGTTCTGGAAATAAAAATATATAAGCAAAAAATAATTTGGTGCTTGTTCCTCCTCCTTCGTTTTAAATCATTGACTTTATTTGTAGCTTTATAGGGAACAGTATTCCCCACACTGGTGTTAATGAAGTGTTCTGTGAGCATGTATTTGGGAAACCCTATA
This sequence comes from Piliocolobus tephrosceles, assembly GCF_002776525.5. Classification (NCBI taxonomy): domain Eukaryota; kingdom Metazoa; phylum Chordata; class Mammalia; order Primates; family Cercopithecidae; genus Piliocolobus; species Piliocolobus tephrosceles. Next base: position 125,760,506 of record NC_045442.1, on the reverse strand, counting down.
TTAGTGTTTTTAATTGCACCATCTTTCCAGTTTTCAGTTCGTTATTGTGCGTTATGATGCTCAGAAATGAGGATGTATATAACTTAAATCTGTGCCTACCTATTAATGACTTATAGAATTTAGAGAAGTTGATAATCATAGTCTTCATTTCCAGAGTTACTTTGTAAAACATTTCTTTCAGTGTAAACGATATGTTTCTCAAATATTAGATCTTGGTCTATAGATAATTCAATTTCGAAAATTTCTTGCTTTTTTATAAACATCAAATATAAAGTTTCCAAAATTATTGTTTCTAAAGAATTCTTGGTTTGTGTTTAGGCTAACAGTACAGATTATTTGTAAAATGAATTTGAAAATGCTCAGGCTTGCCAGTTTGCTTTGAGTAATGTAGCTAATAAAGCTTTAATTTTAATTATTGTAACTGATGTTTTGCTATTTGCATCTATTCAGAATGTCCTTATTTTTTACAGCACTGGTATATTGAAGGAGAAAGTGAAACTGAGCAAAAGTAAAAGTAAACTTAGAATGAATATATAAATCATGTATATCAACTTCAGAATATTCATAAACATTTCATTCTTTTCTATTTACAGTCTTTCATTTTGATACTTGGAAGTTTATTAAAATATTTTAAAATATCTTGATAATTAAAGTATTAGGACAGTTTAGTCCAAATTTAGCTTACTAAAATGTCTGCTTTCATTTCTGAGATAGTCTAGTTTTTGTATATCGGTTACTTATAAGTTAATTTTGATTGAGATTCTTTTTTCTCTTTACTTTTCGAACTTTAATACATTTGGGATTTTTGATAAAAGTGGGAAGCCATATTACTGTACTTCATAACATTTATACTATATGACCAGTACTTCCAGTGCTATATAAATCATTCTCTTCTCCTTATTATTTATAAATACTGGGTTTGTAAAACCCCCCAACCTTAATAAAGAGAATAGAAAGAATACAAATAGGAGAATGAACAGTTAAAATGGTTAGATGCGACAGTGTTCTTAGGTCATTAGGCTCAGTTCTTGCTAAAGTAGAGACTTGTAAAATCAAAAGGCACAAAGAGTCAGTCAACATAATTACTGGATCCAGTTGGTAATTCTCAATTAGAAAACACGCCTCTCCTGGGAAGGGCGTATCACAGTCTCTCAGCACTATCTCACATGGGTGTGGTTTGAAAAAAGCACCTTCAAAAAATTGTAAATACAGCTCTGTTATATAAAATGAAAGTGATTTTATAATATAACTCACAGGATGTAAAACTCAATAGACTCTTCTCGGCTGGTAAGGAAATCCCAGAGATACAGTGATTTCTATTGTGTTTGGTGACTGGGCAATAATAGGTCCCTTAAAAGGAACCCAGCTGACTTAGGGATTTAATGAAAATATGTAAAGGGTAAGTTTATCAAGCGTGGCGTATATATTTAAAAAAAAAGAAGAAGAAGAAGATAGAAACGGAGGATAAAAAAAACTAAAGAATGAGAAATTGCTGTAAAAGTCTAAGCAGTTCCTGACCACCACTTTGACACTACAGTTGTATCCGCTTTTGACCAACTACAGTTATAGTACACAGCTTTCAATGGAAAGACATACAGGGTCTGGCAGGGCATATTTTAGCTCCTGTATTAAAAGTAATTCAGCCTCAGTTGTAATTTATTTAGGTTATTTTGCTAAGACAGTACAAATATTTCTTAGTTATATAGGAAAGGAATAGATGATGTTTTGAGTGATATTCAGTGTGTCCCACTTAACCCCATCCTTTGGTATCTGAAATAGCTGCGTTGTTTTTGTTTGTGTTTTACAGTTTTTGAGACAGTGTCCTTGAGTTCAGACTCTCTCTTCCAGAGGGCAGTTTCACTCCTCCATACATCTTACTTGGACTCTTCATCTGAGCATGGTTTTCAGTACAGTCAAGTGACTTTGGTGAAAAATGACATTTTCTTAAATGAGGTGAGGTGCTTGGTACGCACTGTGATGGTTTTGTTTTAGTTTTAAAAGAGGTAAACCCATCATTTTTGGTATATAAATCTAACACTTTTTAGCTATCATTTTTCAGACGAAGCAGATCCTTGGAAATAGCTACTTGGAAGGTAATTCTAGAGAATAGAAAAATAATGCATTTATGTTTAGTCTTATAGCAGGAGGAATTTAAATGATGCATTTTAAAAATTAATTTGCAAGACAAAATAGTAAGTTTATAGCATTTGGTTATTCTCTCTTTACACAGTACAAAACTTTTTACCGACAAAAAAAAGCAAGTAACTATACTCAGGAGGAACTTCAAGATACTTACGGGTTTCTTCTGTTCGATACCGAAAAGCAGGTAAGGGAATTAGGTTGTAGAAAATTAATGGTATCATTAGTCTTAAATATTGTGGTGCTTCCGTTCTGTAAGAGTTGTAAGATTACCAAATCATCAGTGTTTTTTGTTACTTAGTTTGGTGGCATATAAATGACATCAGTAAAAGCCAGTCATGAAGGAGATTTGATTTGATTTCTACAACTTTTCATGGTTTCTCTTAAATACGTTTAAGAGATTAAACATATTTAAGTTTTATCTTAAATACATTTGTGGCCGGGCGCGGTGGCTCAAGTCTGTAATCCCAGCACTTTGGCAGGCTGAGACGGGCGGATCACAAGGTCAGAAGATGAGACCATCCTGGCTAACGCAGTGAAACCCCGTCTCTACTAAAAAACATACAAAAAATTAGCCGGGCGTGGTGGCGGGCGCCTGTAGTCCCAGCTACTCGGGAGGCTGAGGCAGGAGAATGGCGTAAACCCGGGAGGCGGAGCTTGCAGTGAGCTGGGATCTGGTCACTGCACTCCAGCCTGGGCGACAGAGCGAGACTCTGTCTCAAAAAAAAAAAAAAAATTTGTAAGCTTAGGGTGCAATTTGGATTAAAACGGGTTTCTTTAGTGTCAGTAATGCCTTTTAATAGATTGAAGGGATATTTTTCCATTCTGGATCATCGTTTAATAGATACTTTGTTTCTTGTGGATATTTTTCTGGTTTTTGTTTCTTGTGGATATTTTTCTGGTTTAAATTACATGATTTGGGATAAATCAGATAAATCATGTAACTTAATAAACTTTGGCCTCCTGGTTAACTGAAATTCCTTCATTCAATATTTGAAGAGTGAAATCTGTATTGTTGCCTGTACCTAAATTATGGGAGAAGGAAAGGACCGTGTACAGGGTAGGTCTCCAAAGATACGTATGGCTTCCTAGATACATTTTAAATAATACCAGAGATCTAAAATAAGTCAAAGTTAGTGCTTCGATTAGGTTAATGGTCTATAAAGAAGGGGGGCAGATTTGTTTAGCAGATAATTAGCACTAACATATAATAAGGACTATATAGTAATACCAGAAGAGTTTATCCCTTTTTAACTTAATCATCTGAATTCAAATAAGATGCTCTGGGTTCTTACTAAAAATAACATTTGGCAGTAAGACATTTTGAAATTTCATGGTTCTAAAGCTGTAGTTGGAAAATAAGTCTTCTCGTGGACTTACCTGTGACCCTGCTTAATTTGGTCTTGCTGACATTTTTGTTAATTGAAATGGTAAAATTCTGTGAAAATTTTGGGCCATTAATCAAAATACAGATTGCTTTGAATAAGTTTTCTTTGTGCCCTGAGTACCTACAGTGAACAGACTATTTATTTTAAAGCTTATAGATTAGGCCAGATGCAGTTGTGCCTCATACCTGTAATCCCAGCATTTTGGGAGGCTGAGGTGGGAGGATTGCTTGAGCCCGGGAGTTTGAGATCAGCCTGGGAAACATAGTGAGAACCTGTCTCTATCGTATTATAAAAAATAAAACTTAAAAAAAAAAACAGACTTACAGATTATAGCATTATTTCATTGCCGCTTCAAAGACTGAAGCAAAGTTATCTTTTGTTTAAAGGCAAAATTGGTATGTCAGCGTGGACTCCGTGTTGGCAGCAGTGCTGTTACCACTCTGGGTGATCCAGCCAAAGGTAAGCCTGTAAAGCAAAAAGAATCTCAAAAAAAAGTCTTCTTTTACAAGATGAAGTTAGGTTTCATTAGGTTTATAAGATATGTATATTAAAAGCCAGTTTCATTAAATGTCAAACAGCTCATAATGTTTAGATTTCTAAATTTAAACATATGAATGAGATTTGAGTTTAAAACTTGACAGTATTTTTCAGTGTCAAGAGATTGGTATTGTCTTGAGAATGTCTTCTAAATTATCACAATGGCAATAAGAATAGACACTAGATAGAACTGACCAAACTTGGCAACCATGGAATGTGAGGGTAAGAGAAGAAATAATCAAATATAAGCTTTTAAACTTATACTACAATGATAATTATTAATAGAAAAGTGGTACATAAGAAGAGAAGCAGATTAGTAGAGAAGCTGATGAGTTAAAAAGAAAAATGTTATCTAATTATCACGAATATGAATTAGCACTAACTTTTTTTAAGATTCAGTTTCTTCATGTGTAAAACAGATTAAACTATAGAGTTGTTGGGAGGATTCAATGAGACTGTAAAGTGTTTAGCCCAGGAGTTTGCACCTAATAAGTTCTCAGTAAATGGACAGTACTACTTTTATGAGTTGAATTTGAGAAATAGTGAGATTTTCATAAGTGTTTCTGAAAGATAGCCTATAGGTCATAAAGGGATCAGAACTACATTCGGGGCTGGGGTTGTGGGACTGGAGTGTGAACTGAAGCTAAGACATTGTTAGTGGGATGGCATGAAAAAAAAGATGGCAAAAACAGAACTTTTGGGTCATTAATGGGACCAGCATGTGGGGAGGTACAGCGAGGATAGAACGAGGAAGTGTCAAGAGCAGTCTGTTGCATGGAGACTTAGGAAATAGAGTTTCACAGATAGCAGAAAGATCTCACGAAGAGGGGTATTTAGCAGTGCCAGGTACTATGTAGAATGTGGAGATCAGAACTGAGAAAGATTATTGTCATGGCTAGATTCCTGCTGACCTTTAAAAAAAATGCTTTATTGAAATATAATTTCACAATTATAGAATTCACCCGTTGTTTAGTGTAGTCCCATAGTTGGGTAACCATCATAACAGTCAATTTTAGACCATTTTTATCACCCAAAAAGGAAATCCCATGGCCATTAGCGGTGACTCCCCATTCTCTACCGTCCCCGCTCTAGGCAACCACCAGTCTATTTTCTGCCTTTATAGATTTGCCTATTCTAGACATTTCATGTAAGTGGAATCATATCATATACGGTCTTTTTTGAGTAACTTCTTTTAGCATGTTTTTAAGGCATATTGTAGCATGAACCAGTAGTACTTCATTCCTTTTTATGATGGAATAATGCAGTCCTGCAGCACTTAACAATGGGGATACGTTCCAAGAATTGCATTGTTACGTTAGGCAGTTTTTTTTTTTTTTTTTTGAGACGGAGTTTCGCTCTGTCGCCAAGCTGGAGTGCAATGGCGCGATCTCAGCTCACTGCAACCTCCACCTCCCTGGTTCAAGTGATTCTCCTGCCTCAGCCTCCTGAGTAGCTGGGATTACAGGCATGCACCACCATGCCCAACTAATTTTTGTATTTTTAGTAGAGATGGGGTTTCACCATGTTGGCCAGGATGGTCTCAATCTCCTGGCCTCATGATCTGCCCTCCTTGGCCTCCCAAAGTGCTGGGATTACAGGTGTGAGCTACCACGCCCGGCCGCAATTTTTTACTCATGTGAACATCACAGAGTGTACTTAGAGACACCTAGAGGGTATAGCCTACTACACACCTGGGCTATATGGTATAGCCTATTGCCCCTAGGCTACAAACCTGTACAGCATGTTACTGTACCAAATACTTCAGGCAGTTGTAAAATAGTGGTGTGTGTTTGTGTATCAAAACAGAAAAAGTACAGTAAAAATATGGTATTACAAACTTATGGGACCACTGTCCAAACTTTATGCAGTCTGTTGTTGACCAAAATGTTAAATGGTACAATGCTGTATTCTGTTATGTGGCCATACCATATTTTCTTTATGCATTCATCAGTTCATGGACATATGGGTTATTTCTACTTTTGGGCTATTATGAATAATGGTTCTATGAACATGCATGTACAAGTTTTTGGGTGGACCTAGTTATATATGTATCTTTGATATATAATGAGTGGAACCACTGGGTCATATGATAACTCTATAAAACAAAAAAAATTAAAGTTTACATTCAACTCATCTTCTGAGGGACATTAAAAGTGATAAATTCATAACCCTAATAACACTGCATACAACGTTTTTTCTTCTCTCCTATTTTTTCACCCCACTCTCATTTCATTATGAAAAATTCAAACATAGGCCGGGTGTGGTGGCTCAAGCCTGTAATCCCAGCACTTTGGGAGGCCGAGACGGGTGGATCACGAGGTCAGGAGATCGAGACCATCCTGGCTAACACGGTGAAACCCCGTCTCTACTAAAAAAAAATACATAAAACCCAGCCGGGCGTGGTGGCGGCGCCTGTAGTCCCAGCTACTCAGGAGGCCGAGGCAGGAGAATGGCGGGAACCCGGGAGGTGGAGCTTGCAGTGAGCTGAGATCGGGCCACTGCACTCCAGCCTGGGCGACAGAGCGAAACTCTGTCTCAAAAAAAAAAAAAAAAGAAAAAGAAAAATTCAAACATAGAAAAAATAAAGAACATAGTGTAATTAATATACCCATCACCAAAGTTTAGCAAATAATATTATGCATTATTGGCTGAGTGCGGTGGCTCACGCCCGTGATCCTAGCTCTTTTGGAGGCCACGGCAGGTGGATCTCTTGAGGCCAGGAGTTCCAGACCAGCCTGACCAACACGGCTAAACCCCCCGTCTGTACTAAAAATACAAAAATTAGCCAGGCATGGTGGCGTGCACCTGTAATCCCAGCTACTCAGGTGGCCGAGACTTGAGATTGCCTGAACCTGGGAGGCAGAGGTTGCAGTGAGCCGAGATCACGCCACTGCACTCCAGCCTAGGCAACAGAGTAAGACTCTGTCTCTGAATATAAATGTATATAAATATATATATATATAAATATAAACATATATATACACATACACATATTGCATTATTTGCTTCATTTGTTTAATTTTTTTTTCGGAGAATTTGAAAGTAAATTACAAATAACCACTGCATCTTACATCTCAAAACAAAAAAAAGACATTTTCCTGCATTCCTACAGTCTTATGATTTCATTGCTGATGTTTGAGAGGCTGGCTTCAGTAGAGTGGTGGAAGTAGAAACTGGATTGTTCCTGACACATACACATTCTTCAAAAACACATGCGCTGGGGTTGATAATAAAATTAACACTACGGCCGGGCGCGGTGGCTCAAGCCTGTAATCCCAGCACTTTGGGAGGCCGAGACGGGCGGATCACGAGGTCAGGAGATCGAGACCATCCTGGCTAACACGGTGAAACCCCGTCTCTACTAAAAATACAAAAACTAGCCGGGCGAGGTGGCGGGCGCCTGTAGTCCCAGCTACTCAGGAGGCTGAGGCAGGAGAATGGCATAAACCCGGGAGGCAGAGCTTGCAGTGAGCTGAGATCCGGCCACTGCACTCCAGTCCGGGCGACAGAGCGAGACTCCGCCTCAAAAAAAAAAAAAAAAAAAAAATTAACACTACTACTTACATGTGTTTTATAGTTTTTGGCTTGACTAGAACTGGATAATTTTGTGTGTAATAATACTTTCAATTAATAATAGTTTTTAAAGCTTATTGATCTTTTAAATCTTCATGAGCACCCTGTGGTGTTTGTGTCTGTGACTCAGGCCCACCCTCCCTACCTGAGTGACTTATTCTTACCTGGAACCCAAGCTTCCGACCACAGAATCATCGCTCTTTTCCACCGTATCAGTTTTCTCACCCGTTGTCTCTTATGTTTTGAAAGAGGTGCCTCAGTTGAGGAATACCCCTGAAGCCTGTCCTTTCCTCCTCGTTTTTCACTGCTGCTGCCTTGTTGGAATCCTCCTCTCCGGTCTTAACTATCACAGTAGCTTTCTTTCTAATTGGTCTTCTTGCTTCTACTTTCTCCTCTCTGGTGGGCAATCTGCTGCTTAATCTATATTTTATACTTTTACAGGTGTATACATTTCCAAATACTCCGACTATCTTCATCCAAGACCATGGTATCATGGGAAATCTGGTTATGTTGTAATTTTTAATATAATTAAGGTAAAGCCTAAATGTGCTGTTATGTGATTTCCTTTTAAAGTTTAAGGTTATCTACCTTTGATATTCTCTGTAGATCTTAGTTGAACATAGTCCTCACCAAAGTTAGCTATCCAAATTCAGGAAAAGCAAAACTATTTTTCCTTTTCTTTAAAAACAAAACTTTTTAATTCATTTACTAGATTGTAAACTTTTTTTTTAACTTCAAAAATAAAGGGTATGCAGGGAAAAATCTTCCTCTCACCTGTCAGAGCTACTTTTTAAACATGAAATAACAGAAAACAAGTAGCTGCTTATAAGATGACGTGATTACACTTATAAAAGATGAGTTTAGAAAACAACATTCATTGTCTAATTTAAATGGTCAATAGATTATTTTCTTTTTCCGTAAGACATCCAGCTTCACAGCTTCATGTGCCACCTAGAATTGATGATGCCACAAATCCTTGAATGTCCTAAATGGTACTGTTTAAGTGAATCATGCAATTTGGAATTTTCACCCAAACAGAAGGGAAACTGATTTTAGATGTGATTGGGCTCCTTGAGGACATTTCTGTGGTCTCGTTATATTGTTTTTGTTTTAGCTTTCTTACTATCTTAAATTCTTTGGTTATCAGCCTAGCACTAACTGACCTTTAATTAAAAAAAAAAAAAAAAAGCATGTGAACTCTTAGTATTGTGAAGTTCTCAAGAAAGTGGAGGGAGAGGCTGTGCTCTGTGGCTCACGCCTATAATCCCAGCACTTTGGGAGGCCGAGGCAGGTGAGGTCAGGAGTTTGAGACCAGCCTGGCCAACATGGCGAAACCCTGTCTCCACTAAAAGTGTAAAAAAATTAGCCTGACGTGGTGGCGGGTGCCTGTAATCCCAGCTACTTGGGAGGCTGAGGCAGGAGAATGACTTGAACCTGGAAGGCGGAGATTGCAGTGAGCCAAGATCACGCCACTGCACTCCAGCCTGGATAACAACAACAAAAAACTCCATCTCCAAAAAAAAAAAAAAAATGATTGGGGAGTAACATTGCTTTGAGGTACAATCAGTAGTTTTCCTCCCTTAATCTTTCTTCTCTTGCTCTGTGATGAGTGCTGCAGAAAGTATGCCTACTAATGTGGATAATGAGCATTTCATTTTTTACTTAGATTATGCCTAAGCCTTGGTTTCTTGCCACTGGCTGGAGATTGCTGTTTTTGCCTCTGTGCTCTCATCTTCATTTTATTTCACAAAATCGAGCCACACAGCACCATAAAATGTTTGATGAGGGGGTGGTAGGGGTGGTTGGTTACTGATAAGTACTTTTTATATTTTTTGGCTTAATGGTGGTTTGGCCTTCGGTGGGTCTGTAAATGAAGAGGCAGGACATAACAACAAAAACATCTTCTTTTTTAAAAAGTAATTATATTCTTATAAAACTTAAAATTGCCTATAGTCCCATATCCCATTTTGATATATTTGTTGGGGTATATATTGTGTATTTTTATTTTTTCCTATATATTGAGTTATTAACCCATGAAAAGAGTTTGTATATACTTATATGCTATTCTTTTTTAACTTAATAACATCTTGTGAACATTTTCTTATGTCATTGTATCATTCCAAACAGCTTTTAAAGTCATTGCATATTTCATCATAATGGTAAACTTGGCTTACTTGCTTTTTTTTTTTTTTTTTTTTTTTTTTGAGGCAGAATCTTTCTCTATTGCCAGGCCAGAGTGTAGTGACACAATCTCAGCTCACTACAACCTCCACCTCCTGGGTTCAAGCAATTCTCCTACCTCAGCCTCCCAAGTGGCTGGGACTACAGGTGTGCGCCACCATGCCCAGCTAATTTTTTCGTATTTTTAGTAGAGACAGGGTTTCACCATGTTGGCCAGGATAGTCTTGATCTCTTGACCTCATGATCTGCCCACCTCTGCCTCCCAAAATGCTGGGATTACAGGTGTGACCCACTGTGCCCAGCTGCTTGCTTTTTTCTTCTTTTTTTCTTTTTGTTTTTTTTTTGTTTTGAGAGACACGTAACCCTTGATGGAGAGAAATCCGTAATGGAAAATACTGCTGACCGTTTAGTGACCAGGACCAGCTGGCTGCTAAGAACTTTGCTACATATTTGCTTCTTGTTAACTTGCTGGGCCCTGGCATAATAGAAGTATCTCAGTTTATAATTTACAACTGATCATAGTTCAGATTGGAAACTCATCTTTTGAAATTTTAGATTTTGTCCTCTTTACAGTCACCAAAGAGCCATTCAATGACCATAACATAAAAGATGGTGGGGTGTAGTTTTTCTTTTAAGGAAATGGCTCTCTTAAATTTAGGGTGATTCGTATATTTCTTTGATACTGTGATAAAAACTGTGGATATTTGTCTCAGACGCCCAAATGTCCAAGATTTTTAAATACATTTTTAAGGGTTCATGGATAATTAAAACTATTTTTGGCCTTAAGATAATTGTTTTTCTAAGAAGTATAGTTCTTAATACAGTTACTGTTAGGGGACACATATCTGCATCCTTGTTAGACTACTACTAAATGATTAATCTTTACTAGAGTAAAGATTATTGCTATTTGAAGGCATCTGATTAGTTTTAATATTTTCATTCTAGGGAAAAGTCAAGTCTGTGTCTGAGAATTATACAACTAACTATACTAAGCCATCTTCTGGCTATGATTGCCACGTGTCTGAAAATACTAACAAGGTTTCTAACAAGACGAGTCATTTTCGTGCCTTTGAACTGAGTCAGGTATAGTCACCTGTGAATGAATAACACCCAAGATATATTTGGGTGTTATCTGGGTGTGATTATTGAGTCTAATGTGTTAAATTTCAGGGCTGGGTGGGGTTGAGAAAAACTTGGTACATATGCAATTCCATAGTGCTACTACCCTGATAATACTTATTTTTCTTCTTGCAGTATTACTTTTACGAACTTTCAGGCAACACTGTTATTGAGCGACCCAGACAGATCTGTCCTTATGTAATTGTAGCTTTTCAGTACAGGGAACCTAAAACTATGGCACCGCCAGCTCATAAAAGCATGTAAGTAATTATGTGCATGCTTTGTTTTACTGAATTTGTTTCTTTTACTCTTGTAAAAATATTCTTTCTTTTTTTTTTTTTTTTCTGCTAGACTTGAACGCAGCGAAAATGGTAAGAAATAATTCATTGATCCTTTTAGGTTTTTGTTTTTCTTGAGTAAATGTTTCATCATAAATAATCGGTTTCTTTCTTACCTTCATTTCTTGAAGTTCTCATGTCTCCGTGGAAAGGGAAATTAATTGTTCAAGACCGTATGCTATGTGATATAACTCTTTGGTCCACTTATGGTGCAATGATTCCAACACAGCTGTAAGTATTAAATGTTATGTCCTTTACTAATGCTTATATTACAAGTTTTGGGGTTTCCCCCTCTTCATTTCAAGGGTGGCGTTGGTGTAAAATACAGCAACTGTTATTGATTTTAGATGAGGGTACATTTGGGTAAATGTATGGCACACAGGGTATGACATAGGAAACCTAAATTCTAACTTATTAATGGGAAAATGACCTCTTGGGATAAATTAAACTATTTGATACTAGAAATTTGACCTTCCCCAAGAAATAAATCAGATTTGCCTGATAGCAAATATAGCAGATTATAGCCACTTAATATTATTTTTATTAACATTTTGCAGTATCTGAGTTTCAAATTTTAACATGATTCTCTTAGAAAAGTATTAGAGGAGCTGTTACATGTATTTACGTTAAAAGCAATTATCACGATTAATATTTTCTTCTGGGGAACTGTGAAGAACATCTTAGGAAATCTTTTTTGTTCAGCCTGTTCTTAGTTTGTACCCCAAACCATTAAGAAATAGTCATAGTTTAATTGAAATACAAGGTGAAAACTGATGTGTTGTATAGGATTCATTTTTTTTTCCTATCAGCCTTTTTTAAGAAGAGGTAGGAGTATAATAACCCACAATATAAAAATTATGTGAATAAGCAAATAGGAGAGGAGGGGAAGTTCTTCCTCATTATAGAGTGCAACTAATAAAGGTGGAAAGATTGATAAATTAGAAAATCAGCATTTGACAGCACCGCAATAATCAACCAGTGTATGCTAAAAACAATTGTAAGTTTAATAATATTTGCATATCTTACAATGTTTCCCCACTACTTGCTTGTTAATCACAAAGGAAAAAAAATGCAGACCTACCAGTGGAGTAAACTGCCAGATACCATCTTAACTAAGTGGTTAAGTTAATGATAGACCTATGCTGATTAAGGAGCATTCTGCAAAATCGTCTGTATTTTTCAAAATATCCAAGTCATTGAAGTACAGAAAGACTGAAAAACTGTTCCAGATTAAAGGAGACTAAAGAGACATGATTACTGAATGCATTATGGTATCTTGGATTGGAAATTGTTTTCTTTTTCTGTGAAGGAACTTAGTGAGACAGTTGGCAGCATTTGAATAAGATGTAGGTTAAGTCATAGTATCGTATCATTGTGAATGTGTTGGTTTTGCTTGTTGCTTTGGGGTTGTATAAGAAAATTTCCTAGGGTCCAGGCACAGTGGCTCACACCTGTAGTCCCAGCACTTTGGGAGGCCGAGGTGAGCGGATTGCCTGAGATCAGGAGTTGGAGACGAGCCTGGCCAATGTGGTGAAACGCCGTCTCTACTAAAAATACAAAACTTAGCTGGGCATGGTGCCACATGCTTGTTATCCCAGCTACTTCGGAGGCTGAGGCAGGGTAATTACTTGAACCCGGGAGTCAGAGGTTGCAGTGAGCCGAGATCACACCACTGCACTCCAGCCTGGGTGACAGAGCCAGACTCCATCTCACACACACAAAAAAAGGAAAAAGTAGTCAGGAAATAACTCTTAAATAGTATAATTTTTTAAAATTCCTTATTCCTGTATACATAATTTTTTTGACACATCTAGATATTTTGTCTGTACCAAAAATACATGTATTTAGAAAATGTGAACATATTTGCAGACCATGGTTTATGGGTCATGTATTTGAAAATCTGTCCTACTTAAAAATACACATATTGTTTAACCTGGAGCTTATCAATTTAAGGTCTTTTTTGTGGTTATATATTTTTTTACATTTATATTAGAAAACTAAAGCTTATGAAAATTTAGATCCACTATTTATTATTCTGGTTGATATTGTTGTGTTATTTTTTAGACCACAAGAACTAGATTTTAAATATGTAATGAAAGTGTCTTCCTTGAAAAAAAGACTACCAGAGGCTGCCTTTAGAAAACAGAATTACTTGGAGCGGAAAGGTCTGTTGAAATGTAATAACACGCTGCTTGTCCTGAGCTTTGTTCTGGTTATTTTCTGCTCTATTCCAAACATTCAAACATGCACACTTCTATTTCATCATAAGTGACTCTTAAAAGAGTCTATTGTGAGAAAGTTGTAGAGTTACTATTTTCTTCAGTTCCTTGGAAGCCAACTAGAAACTGCAAGGTAGTTTTATCTAAGATGACAAAGACTAGCTTTAATCTAGAAATACTGATACAATTAAGCAAACAGATATTAAAAGCATTTGGAAACTTGTAACTATTCCTCTCAAGGAGGATAGAGTTTTTGTTGGTTTTATTTATAGACGTACTTTTAAACTCAAAGAAAAACCGTGAGAAGGGAGTTTCTTGGTCATTTAGGTTAATTCATGGAGCACTGATGTTTATTCATGTAGTATGTATTTGTATTTGTCTTGTTACTAAGAGCATTGTTTTAAAATAACTGTTTTGATGATGTTTTATGAAGGAGTTTTATAACCAAGAACAGTAAATGATAAAGGTTTTTGAGTAGTATTTCTATTCTTTCATTTTTGCAACATATAAAATGAACAAATTGACTATAAGTACATAATAGCATATTAAAAATAAGAAATGTTTTTCTGGTTTTCTCTACAGTCTGTTTTCAAGATTTGTTCTTCAATTTGTATGAGGTAGAACTGTCAAACAGACAAGGGGAAAATATAGATAAATTAACAGAATATATTAAAAACAAGCAATTGGTAAGAATCACTAATTTAAAATATTATTATTATTTTTTAAATTGATATGTATGTATTAGTTGTGTCTAGATGGAATCATTTTAATTTGCTGTAAGGAGTTTCATGTTTAATATGTATTTATATATTATTGATGTAATACAGTATCTGTGGGGTTTACGTTCCAAGACCCCCAGTGGATGCCCAAAACTGTGAATAGTACTGAACCTATGTATACTGTGTTTTTTTCTATACATACATACTTATGATAAAGTTTAATTTATAAATTAGGCACAGTAAGAGATGAACAAAAATAATAAAATGGAATATTACAACTATATACTGTAAGAAAAGTTATATGAGTATGGACTGTCCATCTCAAAATATTTTATTTATTATACTGTACTTGAGTACTACTTGTGATGAGTGAGGTAGGTGGTGCAGGCATTATGAAGTACTATTATTGGCCTACTGGGTGGGCAGCATCTACAGCATGGATACACTGGACAAAGGGATGATTCACGGCCGGGCGTGGGGCTCACGCCTGTAATCCCAGCACTTTGGGAGACCGAGGTGGGCAGATCACGAGGTAAGGAGATCAAGACCATCCTGGCTAACATGGTGAAATCCTGTCTCTACTAAAAAATACAAAAAAATTAGCTGGGCATGGTGGCAGGCACCTGTAGTCCCAGCTACTCGGGAGGCTGAGGCAGGAGAATGGCATGAACCTGGGAGGCAGAGCTTGCAGTGAGCCTAGATTGCACCGCTGCACTCCCCTCCCGCCTGGGTGACAGAGCAAGACTCCGTCTCAAAAAAAAAAAGATGATTCACATACTGGGTAGGAGGGGCAAGAAGCAAGGATACAAAATAGTTCCTAAAGTCTGGCATGGCAGATCACATCTATAATCCCATTACTTTGATAGACCAAGGTGGGAGGATCGCTTGAGGCAAGGAGTTTGAGACCAGCCTGGGCAACATAGCAAGACCTTATCTCTACCAAAATAAAAAAATTTTAATTTTTTTTTTTTTTTTTTTTTTTTTTTAACTAGCCAGGCATAACCGCCTGTACCTGTAGTCCTGGCTACTCTGAAAGCTGAGGTGGGAGGATAGCTTGAGCCCAGGAGTTCAAGGATGCAGTGAGCTGTTGCTGTGCCACTGCACTGCAAACTGGGTAACAGAGTGATACCCTGTCTTTCAAAGAAATAGGCTCTTAAATCGTAGCTCCCGTAAGTCAAGGAGCTTAGGAGACTCTAGAGGAGGCAAGTATGTAAATCATCATATGCCATACAACACAGAGACTCTCATAGAATCTTTTTGAAAACTCAAAGTAGTGATTCTTTTTGTGAGTGAGATATTAGTGTCATAACTTTATTGTAGTGTAATCATTGGAAAAGTCTGATTTTGTATATTCATTGTGATTAAATAATGATTTATATTTGTAGCCTTACCACCTCTTTTGAAATGTTTTATTCTGTAAAATGGTATATTTTGTTTAGGTGCTTTAACTGAAAAATTATTGTACAGATATTGGATTTTATCTTTTATGTGTATATAGATGTTTGAAGTGGTAAGCAGTAGAAAAGAAAAGCTATTAAATTCATGATTTAGAACAACAGCTTTTAGACAACAGCTGCTGCCCGGGGACAAAACTGCCCCAGTTACTGAAAGCATTAAAATTTCAAGACTTTTTTCTTGAGCTCAAGAGTCCACTGAAGACTCTGATAGAGGGAAACAAAAGAGAGGAAGAATTTATTTTCATCTGTATTTCTTGTTGCCCTGGAAGTTGATTATTTTCTATTATTTTCCATTTCTTAAGATGCTGTAGAAAGAAGTCTTTTATTGGATGGTATCTTGCGGTCTTTTTAGTTTCAGGGTTTTGGGATAATTTTCATGTAAATATGAGCTTAAGATGCTTCTTATAGGTTTGATTCATCTTGAGTTTATACTGGCTACATGGTAACATATTGGCTGTTTAAGCAGTGGTATGAAATGTCAGCTGTCTCAGTGAAGAAGTAAGGCTTTTCTGATTGATCTGCCATGTTCTTGAGCACTGTTCTAAAACTAACCCTTCATGTTCTGGTTATTTTATATAGCCCCAACAGGGCCAAGATTATTTCAGCTAAGGAATTTGAAGTTTCTGATACTGGGGACAGAATTACCCTGACTCCCATAACATGTGCAGAATTTTTTCTTTTCTTGAGGTCAATATTCACTAATGAGTATGGGTAGAGGGAGAAGAGAGGGATTGCAGAATATTCCTTCAGTTGAATTTTTCGTTTATATTTAAGGCAATCATCAAATGCTTAGAAGATCGAGGGTTTTTCATTTTACTTACATCATCAGCCTTACTATCAGAACCAGGTATGGACAACTGTTTTGGGAAAAAATATTTTTCATTATGTTTACTTCTGCTTTATAAGATCAACAACCTAACTTTTCTTTTTCTGATTCTCATTCTGCATAGATTTTAAAAATGGAGGCAAGCAGATGGGTCTGCATGGGTTACATTTATTTCATTCACCTCTGTCAGCAGGTAAGGGTACAGTGGTTTCCAGCTCACTCTGTCTGTTGGATATATTTAGTCCTCATCTGACTTGACCTCTTAGCAGCACGTGACACTGTTAACTGTTTTTTCCTCTTAAATATCTCTCTTCCCTTAACATCACTAGTTCGCCCTTCTTGACCTCCCTTGTAGGTTTATGCTTCCCTCTGAGCCTCAGTCCCATATCTCCACTTGTCTACTGACGTTGCCACTGAGATATCTCAAAGGTGCCTTAAATTCAACATGCCTAAAACTGAATTCATTTGTTATTGAATTTTGCCATCGTCTCTCCAGTAAATATGTCTCAGGCTCGGGGTCTTCATAGGTGCTGTTCTCCTTATCTGTACCTTATCTATTAGTCTTTTTCATATCAAGCCCATACATTCTTATGGTGATGTTGATCCACCCAGAGGACCAAATCTTGGTTCTTGGGGGCAAAAAAATACTACTCATACACTGCATAAACAGATACGCAGTGTATATGTGGCATTAAAATTTTGGAAGTCAATTTGGGGGAAAAATGGGTCTAAAAGGGCTGGGGAGGAGGATGACTAAAAAGATTGAGAAACACTAATCTAGTTTATTCTTCCTCCTATCTGTCAAGCTCGGCTTCACTATCAGTTTCTTCGTTCCCATCACGACTGTTTGCTCAACTTAGACCCCTATGCTTATTTATCATCCATATGGTTTAAATATTTATTTGTATAATTATTTAATGCCTGCCTTTCTTGTATTCTGCTGTATCCCTAGTGCGTAGCAATGCCAGGCACCTATAAAACAGTAAATATTTGCTAAACAAACAAATAAATGAGAGTTGGCCAGTCACGGCAGCTCACACCTATAATCCCAGCACTCTGGGAGGCCGAAGCAGGTGGATTTCTTGAGCTCAGGAGTTCTGAGACCAGCCCAGGCAACATGGCAAGACCCCGTTTCTACGAAAAATTAGCCAGGCGTGGTGGCTTGCACCTGTGGTCCCATCTACTTGGGAGGCTGAGGTGGGAGGATCGCTTGAGCCCGGGACGTGGAGGTTGCAGTGAGCCAAGATTGTACTACTGCCCTCCAGCCTGGGCAACAGAGTGAGACCCTTTCTCAAAAAAAAAAAAAAAAGTCACTTTGTTTTATAATTACGGTGTGTGTGTTTAAACATAAAATTCTATATAGTATTTATAAAGCTATAACCAATATAAAAATGTTTTTAAAGTTTTTTTTTTTTTTTAATTCAGTTACTGGCTAGGTGTGGTGGCTCATGCCTGTAATCCCAGCACTTTGGGAGGCTGAGGTGGGTGGATCACAAGGTCAGGAGATCAAGACCATCCTGGCCAACATGGTGAAAGTCTGTCTCTACTAAAATACAAAAAATTAGCTGGTCTTGGTGGTGCGTGCCTGTAGTTCCAGCTACTCAGGAGGCTGAGGCAGGGGAATCACTTGAACCCGGGAGGCAGAGATTGCAATGAGCCGAGATTGTGTGCCCCTGCACTCCAGCCTGGCGACAGAGCGAGACTCAGTCTCAAAAAAATTAAAAATAATAATAATAATAAAACTAGTTACTTAAAGCAGAAAGCTGTGCTTTCCTAGGCATCACTTCATTGCAACAAGCAAAGCATTACCCATGATAATAACGTAATTGGCAGTGGCTGTTTGTATTTTTCAAGCATTTATCATGTCAGGTTTTGTGGTGGCAGTAGTAGATTTAGCAATCCATAAAGTAAGTACTCTTATAACAATTTCAAAGGTGAAGAAACTCAGAGTTGAATTTGTTCATGGTCTAACAGCTAACTCCAGATCGGGCTCCTGTAAGATTTCTAATTTCTTTTTTTTTTTTTTTAGTTGTAAACTATAAAGTTTCAGATATTTCATTAAAAGATTTTAACAAAGCGAAAGATTAAAATTCTCACATAAATGTGGTATGAACTTGCTAAGTGTTTGCCTATATTTGTATCAGGTGAAGAAGCAAAAGAGTGGCCGGGCATAGTGGCTCAGGCCTGTAATCCCAGCACTTTGGGAGGCCAAGGCGGGTGGATCACTTGAGGCCATGAGTTGG
Source organism: Piliocolobus tephrosceles (assembly GCF_002776525.5). Lineage (NCBI taxonomy): Eukaryota > Metazoa > Chordata > Mammalia > Primates > Cercopithecidae > Piliocolobus > Piliocolobus tephrosceles. The sequence continues at coordinate 125,741,767 of NC_045442.1, read as the reverse complement.
AGACCAGCCTGGCCAACATGATGAAACCCCATCTCTACTAAAAATACGAAAATTAGCTGGGTGTGATGGCACATGTGTATAATTCCAGCTACTCAAGAGACTAAGACACAGAATTGCTTGAACCCGGGAGGCGGAGGTTGCAGGTTGCTGAGATCACACCACTGCACTCAAACCTGGGTGACAGAAGAAGACTCTGACTCAAAAAAAAAACACACACACACACAATAACAAAAAGACCAGAGTAATAACTTTAAAACAATTTAATTTATAAAAACTTTGAGCCCGGAGTGGTGGAGGCCTGTATTCCCAACACTCCAGGAGGCTGAGGCAGGCAGATCTCTTGAGCCCACTCATTCAAGACCAGCCTGAGCAACACGACAAATCCCATGTCTACAAAAAATACAAAAATTGTTATTTTGGTATCTGGCCACATTTTCCTTTTTACTGTTATTTGTCCTTCATTTCCTTTTTCTAGTAACTGCTGTAGTGCTAATGTATTTAACTAGAACTAACTTTGTGTTTCATTCTGAAGTTACTTTTCTTTAAAAAGAATGGTACAATTTTTATTTTCACTTACTAGGCCTTGAAGGCCCTTGTTTCTTGTGGCTTTATATTACTGACAACTCTGAAATTTTCTAAGATTTTATTACCCAGTTCATAGGGACCAGACCCTTTCTCTTTTTTTTCCCTTTTACTGTTTCCTTTATTCATTTGCATAAAAAGAAAAAATTAGCACTTCAGTCAAAGCATGGGCCAAGGAGAGGAGGTGAAACAGACCAGTCAGTTTTAGAAGTTTTTATTTCATTTGATAGAAAAGGCGATAAAATTAGCAGTAATCATTCCAGTGAGATTTCGGCATTTTTTAGGGCTTCTTTTTTCAGTTCAGTTGATTTGCACTAACTCATGAAAAGAATTTGAGGTGAGTTCAGTAAGGTAGAGCTACAGTAAGATAAATTTTAAAACAAAATAAGAAAAAGTACAAAAGCAAATCTGCCAGCTCTAAAGGCCAGTGGTACTGCTAAGATGGACCATTGAGTTCATGAGCTCCTTGTTAGTGAGATGGAGCTGGAGGCAGGGTTTAGTTTACTTGTTCTAACCTAGTGATTGCATGTCAGATGATACTTTTTCAGTTCAGTGTGCGCATGTGTGTGTATAATTTCAAATATACGGAGATATATTTGTTAAATGTATCTGTAAGTCTTCTATTAATTGCCATTTAGGTTGTCGTTTGAAAGACTGTAACATGTTTAACCATCACGTAATTTTGAAATCTAAAGCATTTTTTTCCAGAATGTTTTATTTTTAAAAAATAAACTTCAGATGTTTAATACATGTATATATATTTTAGGGGTAAAAGATTTGAAAATTGAAGATGACATCTCAATGAAGCTGATACCTATTTTGCCTGCCCTTAATTGTGCCCTGCTAGAAACAAAGAAATCACTTCCTGAAGAAAGAATCCATCCAAACACATTAGTAAAGCATTTCCAAGAACTGTACAAGGCGGACAGAAGCCCTTCATTGACTGTTGCTCCTCAGGATAGAATGAAAGACCCTACATTCTTGGGGAAACTGCCCAGTGGTTTTGACTTGATTCCTCCAGCTGAAAAGTGCCCTTCAGAGTCTTTAACTCAGTTGAACTCTTATTTTTCAGACCCCAGTGCTTACATTTTGGAAGTGTCTACTGCTTTGGAGTTGTTAGCAGAGCATCCTCAGTCTCCTTGTGTTTCAGACGGAATTTGTGATGCTGGATTTTCTTTAGTTATGACTCCAGATCCTGAATTTCTTGGCTCAGAGGCAGAAGTAAGAAAAGAAACTGAAACAAAAAAGGATTCTGAAGAAATGTTGAAAGCAAAGAAGAGATTTGTGGTTCCATTGAGTCCAGCGTCAAATCTGAGAGTGCAGCCCAAGAGGAAGGCCAGCATGCCACATGTGGTGCAGAGTAAAAAGGTGAACTTGTGCCACCCCCTTCCTAAAAGAACTGCTTGCAGAGCAGACAACAGCTCGAACTCTCCAACAACTCTTAAGTTAGTTAAAGGGCAGTTTCCTCAGAAAAGAAAAAGAGGTAAGCATGATTTATGTGGGTTATTATAATAATAGTTGTGGCCAGGCGTGGTGGCTTATGCCTGTAATCCCAGCACTTTGGGAAGCCGAGGTGGGTGGATCACCTAAGGTCAGGAGTTTGAGACCAGCCTGATCAACACGGTGAAACCCTGTCTCTACTAGAAATACAGAATTAACTGGGCGTGGTGGTGCGTGCCTGCAATCCCAGCTACTCAGAAGGCTGAGGCACAAGAATCACTTGAACCCAAGAGACAGAGGTTGCAGTGAGCCGAGATCACGCCATTGCACTCCAGCCTGGGTGACAAGAGCAAATCTCCATCTCAATAATGATAATAATTGTTGTATTCGATCCCTCTTGCTGTCTTGGTCCCTGTGGACTGCAGCTTTGCAGCATCAGTTAGAATTGCCATCATTTCTCTTCAGGCAATTGTGTGCCTCCTAATGCCTGACAAGCACTGATTGAGATAGCAACTGAAAACCAAGAAATAGGAAAGACCAAGATAACTCAAAAGCCTACCCACCACCAACATGTTATGTTCCACCTTGTAAAACCACTCACACGTGTATGTTCCATCCTAAGAAAGACGACCATCTAGTTTCTGTGCCGTCCTCTTCACAAATGGAGGTAGAAGAGGTTCTTCTAAAATCAAGCACATCAGTACCAGCAAACGGTGATAGCTGACAGCCTCAACACCTATAAAGAGGAGGAAATGCCTGGGCCCTCCAAAAGTAAAGTAATGTGGGGCAGAGTTTCTAATCCTTTATGTGTATCACAGGTTTTTATGTGAGCACCTGGATTCTTCATGTGGTTTTGATGCTCCCTGAAAATTGAGTGAGAATTGGAGTCTTGAGCCACTTAGTGTATTGGCAAATGTATTTCAGTGAACATAGCACAGCAAACCATATGACTTTGCCCTAGAGTCGTCTCAAATTGTATTTTACTGTTATTTCTCTAAAAGAGTAGGGAAGTATATGGGTGACCCCTTTGGAGAAGAAGGCAGCGCAGTATGGCTGAGGGGCCACTCAGTTGTGCCTGTGTCATCTCTGACTGTTCTCATGCCGTATTGTCAGAGCTGAGCAGCTGTGACAGAAACCACATGACCTTCAAAGCTGAAAGTATGGACTCTCTGGCCCCTCACAGAAAATGTTTGCCAAGCCAATCTGTAATATTTTGAATTTGAAAATGTTGGTGCCTAAAGAAGAAACATCTAGGATATGGTAATCCCAGGATTCTAAATAATTCAGAGTTTACCCTATGGAGTTTTTTTTGTTTGGAGTTTTCTGTCTTTGTTTAGAAACAGGTTTTCTCTGTCAGCCAGGCTGGAGTTGAGTGGCATGATCATAGCTCACTGCAGTCTCGAACTCCTGGGCTCAAGTGATCTTCCTGCCTCAGCCTCTGGAGTAGTTGGGACTACAGGGGTGCCCAACTAAGTTTTTAAATTTTTTTTGTAGAGATGGGGGTCTTACTATGTTTCCCAGGCTAGTCTTTGAACTACTGGCTTCAAGCGATACTCCTGCCTCAGCCCCCCAAAATGTTGGGATTACAGGCGTGAGCCACTGCACCCAGCCTTGGTTTTATCCTGTGGCTTCACAAATAGTGGTTTCTGGCTTATTGTGGCTTGAGGAATGGGGTGGAGATTTAGGAGGGTAAGTGGAAAGTATGGTAGTATAAAGCAGTGCACCAGACTGTACAACTCTGTAAAATAGATTCCAGGCCAACCATACTGCTCTGCATGAACCAATTTAAGGTATTGAATCAATTGTCTATAACTCAACATAAATTGTCACCGTTTCTCAAATGTTTTTAATTATATCCACTGTAAGAAATACGTTTGATATTATATTCCAGTACCTACAAATTCATACATGACTGGAACAAAAATTTCAAAAAAAATTATGTGTAATATAGTCTGATACCTTCTGTTCTGTTTCATTTAAGAGTTCTGGGCTGGGTGCAGTGGCTCGTGCCTATAATCGTAACACTTTGGGAGGCTGAGGTGGGCGGATCACTTGAGGCCAGGAGTTTAAGACCAGCCTGGTCAACATGGTGAAACCCCGTCTCTACTAAAAACACAAAAGTAGCCAGGTATGGGGGCGCTGGCCTGTAATCCCAGCTACTTGGGAGACTGAGACACGAGAATCTCTTGAACCTGGGAGGCAGAGGTTGCAGTGAACTGTATTGCACTCCAGCCTGGGTGACAGAGCAAGACTCCATCTCAAAAAAAAAAAAAAAAAAAGAAAGAAAGAAAGAATGAATGAATGAATTCCAGTTGTGACACATTGAATTTATTTTACAACCCCAAGGGTGGATTAATTGCATTCAGTTTGAGAAGCATGGTACTGAGTGTTCCATGTGAACAGAACAATCCCTGCAGGATCACTTTGTTTCATTTTTCTTTTCTTTTTCTCCCAAGACCTGGGTGTACTTGGGAATATCTTCCCTTTCTGTTTGTCCAAATATTAGAAAGTTTCCCCCTGGGTCTTGGTTGTCTAATCTTTTTCTTTTTAATTTAGTCTTAACTGTTTTCCTGATTTATTTTTATTTTACTTTTCCCTATGCTGAAGATTTTAGAAAATGTAATTAGAGTGTAATAAGAAGTCTTACTCTTAAAAAAAAAAAAATATGCTGCTTTAGTACTTACTAATATAATAATTTGGTAGGGAGGAAAATAATCAGACTTGAAATGTACAGCATTAAGATATTCTGAAAACATCTTTAAAACTATTCCTTTCCCTAACCTCCAAAAGAATGAAATGAAATGGGTCTCCTTTTTTCTGCTACATTTCACTAAGACTCATCACAGTTTCTTAAACTGTTTAATATGATCTTTAGTGTCCTTAGTGAGAAGTAGTGTTTTCTGTGTAATGTAATTTAAAAACATTTGCCAACATTTATATGTGTGATTATTTCATATGATATCTTTGAGGCTAAATTTTAACTCTTAAAAGATTGAAATACTTTCTGTTGTGCATTATAAGCAGGTGTTTAGTATTTCCTTTTTCTTTCCATCCACCTCCACCTTTAGCTATTTTTATACCATGTGAGAAGCAAAGCAGAGCACTTCTAAGAGACATAATTGTGTAAGATAGTAGGTTTGTTAGAAATAAAACCAGGTGCAAACTTTCCTCAGTCTTCCCATCTTTTAAAAAATTATTTTTCAGATGGTATTAAAATTTAGATGTTTATAAGTAGTAACATAAAATATATAATATGGCTCTCCAAATATATAATATTGCTCTATTGCTCTCTATACAGCTCTTCTCTGCAGTGTGGTTATAGTTTTAACCACATTGCCTTATGGGAGCTGTGCTGCTTTTTGTTTAAACGTCAATATCTATATCCTGGGGCGGTGATCTAGCATATTCAGTCTGACCTGTCACATTAGGAAAGGTTATGAAGATTTTTTTTTTCTTTTGAGACAGGGTCTCACTCTTGCCCAGCATGGAGCAGGTTGATCTCCTACTCCTCAGCTCAAGCAGTCCTCTCGTCATGGCCCCCCAACATACTGGGATTACAAGTGTGAGCCACCGCTCCTAGCCCAAAGTTTTTTGTGTTTTTTTTTTTCTTTTTTTTTTCAGTTGTTACAAAGTTATTACTGTGATCTTTTTCTTCTTCATCTGATAGGGATATAGGCAGACATTTAGCGAGTTCATATTATATTTATGTGAGAATGTTTAACTTTTGCTTTGTTAAAATCTTTTAATTAAATACCTGAAACTTCATAGTTTATTCCCCATTACTAAAGTTACTGCCCCCAAAATTAAAACAAAACAGAACAATAAATGGAAAAGCTATGCTAAGTATCTGGGCCCCTACCCCTTAAAAAAATGATGTCTTTTCTACATAAGGTGCGGAAGTGCTGACTGCACAGTTTGTACAGAAAACCAAATTGGATAGGAAAAACCAAGAAGCTCCTATTTCTAAAGATGTTCCAGTGCCAACAAATGCTAAAAGGGCAAGGAAACAAGAGAAATCTCCAGTCAAAACTGTTCCAAAGGCTAAGCCACCTGTGAAGAAATCTCCACAAAAACAGAGAGTAAATATAGTAAAAGGCAATGAGAACCCCAGAATCAGAAAGCAGCTACAACCTGGTAAGAAATATTCTTCCTATAAATTTAAACACCCCAATACAGATCTAACAGAGAGTGCAAGATAATATATTGAAATAGTGTAAGAGCAGTTGAAATGTCCCTATAATATTTTCTGTGTTTTTCAGTTCAGACATGAAAAAAAAATAAGTAAACTGGTTTCCTAATGTAAATAAATTAGGAAGGTACAAAGGCTCAAACCTTCAAAAACATAGAGTCTACTTTTTTCTTTGCAAAAAAGCCTGAACACAAATTGTCTGCAAGCATTAAAGTATCAATGGCCTTATTTATAACTAAATGCAGAAGTAGTAGTATCTGGCATTATTTTTCTGGACCATTATAATTATAAGAAGTTATAATTATCAAGAAAAGTATAAGTTTATCTGAAGAGAATTATAAACGGACTGTCCAGAACTGTCAGTAATGCAGAATCCTTTATTTGGTTTTATTTATTTATTTAGAGACAGGGTCACACTTTATAATCACTGCAACCTTGACCTCTTGGGCTCAAGGGATCCTCCCACCTCAGCCCCCTCAAATAGCTGGGCCTACAAGCACGTACCACCATGCTCAGCTAATTTTTTTGTATTTTTTTATAGAGACCAGGTTTCAGCCGGGTGCGGTGGCTCACGCCTGTAATCCCAGCACTTTGGGAGGCCAAGGTGGGTGGATCATCAGGTCAGGAGTTCCAGACCAGCCTGACCAACATGGAGAAACCCTATTTCTATTAAAAATACAAAATTAGCCAGGCATATTGGCACATGCTTGTAATCGCAGCTACTCGGGAGGCTGAGGCAGGAGAATCGCTTGAACCTGGGAGGCAGAGGTTGTGGTTAACTGAGATTGTGCCACTGCACTCCAGCCTGGGTGACAGAGCAAGACTCCGTCTCAAAAAAAAAAAAAAAAGAGAGATGGGGTTTCACCATGTTGCCTAGGCTGGTCTTGAACTCCTGAGCTCAAGTGATCTGCCTGCCTCGGCCTCCGAAAGTGTTAGGATTACGGGCACGAGCTACCGTGCCCGGCTGAGAATCCTATATTTGGTTTTAAAAGGCATTAATTTTAAAAGTAGTTTTACTGATTTAACTTTGCTTAAGTGAAGAATCAAGTTTAGTCGCATGAACTGCTCTAGTTTTGTATTTTCAACCTCTAGACATAACCTCTGTACTAGAAAGTTTTATTGTCACCTTAGTGAAACACATACCAGCTTTCCTCCCGGATCTACTTTCCTTAATTTTTCTTCCCTTTGGTATTGATTCTTTTGTGGCGTGCGTGTTATTTTTTTGTTTTATTTAACAAAGAGACTTCATTCCCTCATATCTTTCTGTGAGTTTTCTGTCTGGTTTCCCTGATTCTACTTTCTCCCTCATCTATTACTAGATTTTAGTATCTCACAGAGAGTGAGAAATCAGAGAAAGAAAGTGGATTGTTGGGTTTTTTTTTTTTTTTTTTTTAATGAAATCTTGCTCTGTCGCCAGCCTGGAGCACAGTGGCACAATCTCTGCTCACTGCAACCTCTGCCCCCTGGGTTCAAGCAATTCTCCTGCCTCAGCCTCCCTAGTAGCTGGGACTACAGGTGCATGCCCCCACACCCGGCTAATTTTTGTATTTTTAGTAGAGATGGGGTTTCATCATTTTAGCCAGGATAGTCTCAACCTCTTGACCTCATGATCTGCCTGCCTCGGCCTCTCAAAGTGCTGGGATTACAGGTGTGAGCCACTGCGTCCAGCCAGGTTTGTTTTGTTTGTTTGTTTGTTTGTTTAACTTAAGCATACCCTGAGATTCTTTAAGTTTTTTCAGATTGTTTTGTGACTGAAGATTTTTTTAGAAGCTCATCATGTCATTCAAAAACCCATATGCTGCAATTTTGGCTTCCATACCAAATTTGAGCTCTCCTGTTTGTGTCTCTTGGGAGTTTATGGTGTGGCTGCACCCTACCTCTCTGTGTTGCGCCCCTGCTGTTGCCACCATGCTCCTTCCCCTGTGGGCTATCTGTGCCTCCCCCACGCATCCTTTGCCCGTCAGGGACTCGCAGCTAGAATTTATCCCCACAGGGAGGCATTTTCTCATGTTCTGACTCTCACTAATCTCTCATTTCTTTGAGATATTTGAGAACATTATATAATTTAATTCATACTATTTTCAGATCATTTGACGTGTCTTGGTCCAGTCTTTCCAATTTGTAAACATTATGAGAATAGATAACATCTTGTGTTCCTAGCAGTGTCATTTGAATTCGTTGTACTGAATTGGCTTCAGATGTTTATTGACAAATTGATTAATGGGAGGAGGTATGTAATTGCATACTGGCAGAAAAGTGAGCCCAGAAAATTTAAAGTTTTCAAAATGTGTGTTCAAATACAGGCTGATTTGTATTGCAAATGTCTCTATGTATTATGCAGCCACATTCCAAGTTAACATTTTTAAATGACAACATTTAAATCTCTTAATTTTTTTCTTAAGCACCTATGTTAATCATTTTACTTCCTATACTTGGAATATCAAAGTTTAAGAAGGTAGATGAACCATAGCCACATTGACCTCAGTTTGAAAATTACTGATTTAAATTAGAATCAAATGATAATTTTGAAGTCAAACAGTCCTTTTATTAATGAAACTTGATTTTCTGTCCTTTTTATTCACTAAACTTTTTTTTAGTGTAGTTCCTTTGGCATTGTCTTATGTATGTATTAAATAGAAATTATTGGTGGTGTATTTTTTTATTGAGAACCTGTAACACGTCAATAATTGGGTGATTTATGTGAGACTGTAATATATTTATTAAACTACCATTTTTCTTTATTTTAATACAGTATTTTTTATATTAGGCCTTACTGATAAGTAGTGTTTTGTGTAAGGGATAAGTAGATGGAGGCCGTAATAACAAAGATAGAATGAAATTAGCATCAGATCACAAAATTAATTTTGTTTCCAGTATACCTTATGGGGCTAACAAGACAATTATCTGCTTTGGGTCCTTTTCATCCACCTGTCCCCTTTGGGTTTGCTGTTTTAAATAAAAACTGGGCAGTGGTTGATTAGCTTAACCCTTTCTCCATGTATGTGCATGCCCTTCTCTTTCTAATTGGTGACATCATAGGCTGGAGCTTTCTTCTCTTTAAATGTGTTACTCATTGGCCTTGGCTGACAGGTTGTTAACTTATTTTGGGCCTGCTACTATGATAAAGAGGGACACAGTTGGCTTTTCTGTTCATCTATCTACCTGCAGCAGAGAATCATTGCCTAGTAGAGTTGTGAAGTTTATCCTTCATAATAACAGCATTTAGGAAGGAATAATTAACATATTGAAAATACCTAGGGAAACCACTAGCAAATGTAAATATTCTGATTAAGGGCATTTGGATAGATTTGATTATCTATAAAAAGGAACATTGTCAGTAGATTTGCTCTTTCTTGGATAATGTAAAAGGGCAATGTTTTTGGTAATGAAAGTAAAAGTTTAAAAGGTAATGGAATTAATTGATGATTCTGAATACTCATGACTTTTCTAATTTTTTATTTCTATCACATCATGTAATTAAAGATCAATATAGTTAAAATCATTTGAACTTAGATGTTTTCTCTAATAAATCACTTGTTCAGGGAAATGATTCCTGAGAAAGTACGTTAGCAAACTCTAATACACACTTGAAACTTCTACATTCCTGTCCTTATTAGATTGTAAGCTCCCCAAGGGCAGGACTCTCATCTTTTTTTTGTTTTTTTTTTTTTTCTGTTTGTACATTTTCTGAGCTGAGCTGTATGTCTTGTGTGTAGATCAGTTCATATGTTTTTGAAAGGTAATTTCTTTCTAAATTAATGTACACATTCCTTAAGACTTGTCCCTCTGGTTTAACACATTATAATCTGAGGGTTGAAAGAGACCTTAATCTAATAGAAAATTTTAATATGCTATATATTACAAGTTTTATCTGAGGGTTGGAAGAGACCTTAATCTAATAGAAAATTTTAATATGCAATATATGTAACATAAGTTTTTCTCAAACATGTTGAGTTAACCATCATAGTAATATGGCAGAGAATTAATTCTGTGACAAGCAAACATCTCTCTTTTTTTTTTTCTTTTATACTGAAGTCAAAGGAGAAGCCGCTTCAAAGCTTCAATCAGAAATTTCAAGAGATGGTCAAGAAGATGGGATTAGCATAAATAGCATTCAACCAGAAAATACCACAGTGGCACACAGTGATCTTCCTGAAAACTCCATTGTCAATTATGACTCCCAGGCCCTGAATATGTTAGCCGATCTAGCGTTAAGTTCTGCTACTTCTTCCACACCGGTATCTGAGCCTAGAAATCTTCACTGTTCCTCTGAATTGCCACAAAATGATGTTTTGCTCTCTAAAGAAAATTCTTTGCGAGGTACATCTGACCATGAATATCACAGAGGAGTTAAAAGTCAAAAAGGCGAATTACTCCCTAACCCATCTTCTGATAGGAAGAGTAATTCTGAGTCAGACTTAATTGTTAGCCAAGATGAAGAAAGCTTGGTTCCTTGTAGTCAGGCCCCTGCTAAAGCCCAGTCAGCACTTACTGAGGAAATGCTGGAATCTTCAGATGCAAGTAAAAGCTCTTCTGTTTCTGTGGAACATTCTTATGCCCTGCTCCTTAGAGAACATTCAAAGAAAAATCTACAGGAGAGAGAGATACCAAGCCCTGTGTTTCCCAAGAATGGGACAAAAAGCCCTGAAGCAGTAACCCCAGTGGGGAAAGTCATGCCATTTCGGCATCAGCCAGGTCTTTTGCTTCAGCAAAAGCCTCCTGACGAGCCCGTGGTGAAGCCCAAGGATCGACCAGCGTCTTCCCGTGTGAAAAAATCTTCTTGCTCTCGTATAGTGTTTAGCTGTGATGACTCCGTTAAGATCACTTTCAAATGTGAAACAGAATATGCATTCAGCTTAGATAGCAAATATACCAACAACTCACTGGAGAAAACTGTAGTAAGAGCATTACATGGGTGAGTATGAGTGAAACTTGGTGAAAACGGATGAAATTTTTCTGTTGAGATGAATGTAGTGAGATGGGGAAACTTGTGCCAAACTCTGGAGAAGGAGAAAGAAGTGTGTGTAAAACCAGAAATTTGATAATAACATCAAGCAAACATGTTTCCTGGCAATAAAGAGTAACAGGCTGGCTTTCCCCTTGTGCTCATGTGGAGAACTTTTTAAAGATAATTTTAGCCTAATGAGTAGCTTTCCAATTTGCAATGCTCCTTCGTAAGCCCTTGTGGCTTTCGAATTTCAATTTTTAGATGAGATCTTAATGTAAAATAGTGTGAGATTTAGAAATAATGCTTTACAGACTGAATTCCAGAAGAAACATTTTCAAAATCACTTGTAGCTTGGTAAATTGGTCAGATTGATAGGAGTAAGCAGTTTCACATAAGATTGTTCTATAGATCTCCCTTAAGAAGGAATCAAGGCAATAACAACAGAGCAGTGACCAGCACCGTCTTTGGAGTATAGACCAACCTAGGTTTGAACCCGGGTTCTTTCCCTTTCTTACCTCCTGTGATCCTGGGCAAGTGTCTTACTTCTGGACAGTGCTTCTTAATTGCGTGTGCTGCTCATCTAGAGATTTCACTGAACTGCAGATTCTGATGCATTCTCCTCGGGGAGAGACCTGACATTCTGCATTTCTAAAGATTTTCAGGTGATACCAATGGTGGATGACAGTCTGTCGCCAACGCTTAACTATGTAGCTGTATCCTGAGGTTACATATATTGGGATTTTTGCACAGTGACTGGCCAGTAGTAATAATAAATGGTAACCATTACTGTTAGCAAGAAGCACTCGTTAGCTACGTGAAATGACATTCAGCTCCCTATTAATGAACTATTTCACATCTGACTATATGGACTCTACAGCTGTCAGGCTTTCTTCCGTGCACATGTTCATATATACTCATAAAGGTCATTTCCTAGAACTTCCTGTTTAGCTGTTGCCCAACTCTGCAGCCCCCCTAACTTATCGTACTCCGGCGATCTGCCATCCTTTTGCCTGCCAGAGGGCCAGAAATGTTTTCTGTCTCCCTTTACAGTTTCAGGATATTTTTCAGAACTATAATCTGAAAATAGTATAGTTCTGTTGAATTGCCCAGAGAGATATTTTATCTTCAGACTTTCTCAGCTATTAGAAGAGAGACACAAAAATGGAAAATAAATGAATCAGCCAGACTTAGCAAAAGCATGGTGATGAGGATTTGGGTATTGGTGAAACCATTTCTCCAATAAGTATTTTGTGTCCAGAGTGAATTTGTATGACGTAAAAGACACGTGCTACCCATGTTCAGATCATGGTTCTGCCATAGAGGTTTTGTGATTTGAAGGAAGGCAGTTACATGTTCTGATTCTCAGTTCCCGTCTCTGTAAAATGAGTGGGTTAGATTGATAATTGTTAAGTCACTTACATATATTCATGTTTCATATCTATAAATTTTTAAAATAAAAACAAAAGGTTAATGTTGGAGGCACTTGCTTATGATAAGGTAATCAACTAAAATAACCATTTTCAATGATTTTCATGTGTTCTTTCTGTAAACTCTTAGGCCCTGGAATACTGATTTGCCTGATAATGTGGAAGAAGTGAAGCTTTTACTTCATATGTGGGTAGCTCTGTTTTACAGCAATCAGAACAAAGTCATACGATCTTCCCGAAAGGTTGTAGAACACAGCAACCCAGCAAAATATGTGTCTCTAAATAGCACGTTAGAATCTCGTGAGCTCAGTGAAATTGAGGAGTCCCTTGGTTTGGAAAGATGTTCTGCAGACCCTCTTTTGGAGACTAACGAAATTTCCAGGGCTCATGCTGCTGAAGTGTCCTTCCATGATGCTGACTGCTTGCTTCCTTTCATTAAAACACCACTTACCCAAGGCTTGGAACTCTGTGAACACAATGAACAGAAAAAAACTCTTGCAAGAAAGTGTCATCCAGACACCCTAGAAAACCAGGATTTCGTCTGTTATAATAATGAGGTACGTTAAGCTGAATACTGTTAAATGTTGGCATTATTTTTGAAGAAAAAAAACGTTTATATGTAAAATCACATTCAAAACAAGGCATTTTTAAATTTTAGGACAGTGAATTCTCAAGTTATGTAAAGAACTATTACACCAAAAACTTAGTTTTCATGAAGTGTCATCGAATTGTGTGCAGGTAGAGCTTACCTGCCATCCTGATTGAAAAAAAACAGAGTAGAAAAGTGTCATAGGGTCCACATGACCTGGGAGCCCACCATAATTTGAGGCAAATTGCTTACTTGCTTAATTTTTAAAAGAGGTGACTAATGCCTATCATGTCTTATGTAGAATATTGTTTAAGGATCAAATATAGCAATAATAAATATTAGACATACTTTGATAAACCTTAAAGTAAACTAAAATTATTTCTATTAAAATTATGTTTGAAGACAGATGCTGGAGTAATAAAATGCCAGACCTGTGAGAGAAGACCCATTGCAAATAACTATTTGTAAATATGGAAAGTATACTTCGTTTTGTTCCATTGTTCTCAACTGACATTCAGCCAGGCCAGATAATCCAGATTTTACCTGGAGCAAATCTCAAAGTTGTTAACAAAATTCTAAGCAAATGAGTTGATAAAATTACCTATCTTTTAAAGCTTTCACCCCAAATTTATTCTAGAATAATATTGCTCGAGTTTGGGCAGCATCTGTGATTCCTGTCTTAACAAAGAGTAGACAGTGTTCCTATACCGGGGTCACTGGGGACTTGGAGGTCCTTGGGTGAGCCTCACAGAACTGGTGAATATCTTCAAGTGATTGTCATCATCATGAGAATTAAAGATTTCTGAGTCACTGTGTGCCAGATAGTGAGTGTTCTAAGCCCTTCACTCACATGAACTCAGTTCATTCTCAAATAAGTTAACGACTACTAATCTCCCCATTACACAGATGACAAAACTAAAGCACAGAGAAGTAAAGAAATTGCCTAAGGTCACATAGAAAATTGTCAAGCCGAGATTCCAGTCTAGAAAACCTAAACGTTAACTATGTATGTGCCTTTTTTTTTTCCTAAAGATGGGGTTCAGCAGTTCCATCCTGTTCTCAAAGAATTACGTAAAATCCAGTTAAGAATCACCACCTTAGAATCAGAAAATCCAGTTTAATCAGAGAGGTTTAGATTAAAATGTATATACATGCTAGTTTCTTATAAAATACCATTTGTTGTGGTAATATGTAATTAACTATCATCAGTACTAATTTTAGCAATGACTTTGGCAAGCCTGACTGTTCAAATCAATGATTCCTAACAATCTCCTTAGTATGTACTTACATAGGTTTTGGTTTTTTGTCATCTTGCTGAATGCTGTGCCTGTACTTGAAAGGCACACATGTACGCTATCACACTCCCTCCACCAGTTGGCACACTGGAATGTGAAGGGGATTCTGGCATGATAGCCACTAGAAACCAAGAGCATGTTGCTGCTAATCATGTGTTCAGTTGAGCACTCTTTCTGAATTATCAGACTTTATTTTAGAAGCATTACACTTTACCTGTAGTAAAAATATATCGAAATATAAATATATCAAGATTGTCACGATTTGCATTTCACTAAGAGTACAGTCATGGTGAGATTTAGGACTGAGGCTAAACGTTAACCAGCCACATGATTGGGAGGGCCGTTAAAGTTCTCAGAAGGACACTGACTATCGAGACTTTTCTAAAACTCTGGTGTCTCAGCCCCATGCTGCTGACTCTGACTCTGTTTTTTTGTTTTGCTTTGGGAAGAAGTCTTAACTCTCGTCCCCCCAGGCACTATCTCAGCTCACTGCAACCTCTGCCTCCCGGGTTCAGCTGATTCTCCTGCCTCAGCCTCCCAAGTAGCTGGGATTACAGGCGCCTCCCACCACACCTGGCTACTTTTTATATTTTTAGTAGAGACGGGGTTTCACCATGTTGGCCAGGCTGGTCTCGAACTCCTGACCTCAGGTGATCTGCCCACCTCGGCCTCCCGAAGTGCTGAGATTACACAACTGAGATTTTGTTTTGTTTTGAGACGGTGTCTCTGTCGCCCAGGCTGGAATGCAGTGGTGTGATCTCGGCTCACTGCAGCCTCTGCCTTCCGGGCTCATGTGATTCTCCTGCCTCAGCCTCCCAAGTAGCTGGGACTACAGGTGTGCACCACCGCGCCTGGCTAATTTTTGTATTTTTAGTAGAGACGGGGTTTCCCCATGTTGGCCAGGCTGGTCTGGAACTCCTGACCTGAGGCAATCCACCTGCCTCGGCCTCCCAAAGTGCTGGGATTACAGGCGTGAGCCACTGCCCCGGCCAGAAATTGTTTAAAATCTTTGTTTTGTTGTATTTTGTTTTGTTTGAGACAGAATCTCATGAGCCACTGCCCCGGCCAGAAATGGGTTTGTTGGTTTGGTTTGGTTTTTTTTGAGACTGCAGCCTCTGCCTCCTGGGTTCAAGTGACTGTCTGCCTCAGCCTCCCAAGTGCTGGGATTATAGGCGCATGCCACCACACCTGGGTAATTTTTATATTTTTAATAGAGACTAGGCTTCACCATGTTGGCCAGGCTGGTCTTGAATTTCTGGCCTAACGTGATCCGCCCGCCACAGCCTGCCAAAGTTTTGAGATTACGGGCCTGAGAGGCCACGCCCTACCTAAGACAGAACTGTTTTTAACAAGAGATTTTGAACACAGTTCCTGATTTCCAACATGTACGCTTCAAGACATGGCAGGCAGTTTGTAAGCATGGTGTTTCCAGCATTGCAGAGGTATGATCAGTTGTATCATCAGTTCATTTTATCATATGCTGGACAAGACCATGCTCGAGGCTTTCAATAAAACAAAAAACAAACACCAACCTGTTTATGAGGTTATCAGAACTGTCCTGAGATGGTAGCTCTGCTAATGTTTAACCTAAATCCTGCTTGCTACTGTTTAAATCAGTTCCTTTTAGTTCAGTTTATGAATGCAAACCACATTGATAAGTTTTTAATTGCCCTGTACAATAGAAGGTATTAAGATGAGAAAGAATCTCCAGTTTTATGCAAAAAAAGATAGTTAAGGGATGAGGGGCCTTTATTTACTAGAATCAAGGTATTCTGAGTACAGGGGATAGTAATTAATTTACTCTGTTGCCTCATGGGAGAGTTTCAGATGATGGTGTACTTATGGTCTAATTGAAAACGGATGTTAAAAATGTTATTCTTTACTTTTTAAAAATTATCTTTTAGGCTGGGCACGGTGGCTCACACCTGTAATCCCAGCACTTTGGGAGACTGAGCTGGGTGGATCACCTGAGGTTAGGAGTTTGAGTCCAGGCTGGCCAACATGGCTAAACCTCATCTCTACTGAAAATACAAAAATTAGCTGGGTATGGTGGCATGCGCCTGTAATCCCAGCTACTCGAGAGGCTGAGGCAGAGAGTCACTTGAATCCGGGAGGCAGAGGTTGCAGTGAGCCGAGATCACTCCACTGTACTCCAGCCTGGGTGATAAAGCAAGACCCTGTCTTAAAAAAAAAAAAAATTAATCTAATTTATTAAAAACCAAATTGAATGCTTTTTCTCTAGTGGTACACTTCTGGATTAAGCGGTGCTAAGTAGCAAACAGGCTGCATTTAAAGTCTTAAATTGTCAGTCTAGTTATTTTTCTTCCAAAAAGCTCATTTAAAAAGAGGAAAAAAGGTTCAAAGTTCAGAAAGTTTTGGAGTTCTCCTCTGTGTATGATTTTAAAGAAAACAAATCCCATTGGGGGTATTTTAAGCTTGTCTTTAAAAGAGGGATTTGCTTGATTTGTACCCTGTGATATTTTCAGCTAGAAAATTCAAAAGAACATTCACAAACTAAAATTAATTTCTATCTTTTCTGTTCTTCACATGTACATATAATTGTATAAAAAACATTTTATGTGACTGATTTTTTTTTTTTTTTTACTTTGGCCATTTCAGGTAATTGGGGAAGAAGCTAAACAAGAATCATTAGATAAACTGGAGACTTCTAATCTTGTGCTTTCTGGTATTGGAAGTACACGAACTAATGGACCCTCTGTTCCTAATGAAGAAGAAATTGTTCAGCCACTGGATAGCACAAGAGTGGCTTCTTACAGTGGCACAGTTACTCAAACCACATTCACCAGGACTTATGATGGGACTGGTAGTCAGCCAGTGATATGTCAGAGCTCTGTGTGTAGCACCCTTCAAAACAAAGTGGATGTTCCTGATGCAGCAATGCAAACAAAAACAGGTACTTTACAGGACCTTGTCCAACATGGCAGCCCCGTAAACAATGAATGTCACCCTTCCTTGGAAAGAAAGGATGATAATATGGAGTGTGCAGTGATTAATCCAGAACCAGTTACTCTCATCTTTGAAAAAAATGCACACGTACCATTACAGACAGAAGGTGTAAATACAGCTGATGAACCTACAACCTTTAATAAGGAGTTGATTAAGCAAGTATCACCTGCTGCAAGCCTTAGACATCCTGTATCCACCTCGGAAAAGGCACAAACACAAGGCCTGAGGGACATTCCCTCTCTAGTAGTTGCAGGACAGAAAGGCTCTAAGTACCTTTGTGCCTCCTCAGTAGGTAGAGAAACACTTGATAAAGAAGTGTGTTCATTACAGAAAGAGATGCATCTTCCAGTCTCATTACCGTCTGATAAAGCAATGGTAATGGAGGCATTATCATTAGTTAAAAGTTCTAGTTATCTATTACCGAGTGAAGAAGTGAGGTGCACTCAGAATTTCCTTTCTCAGACTCAGAGTCTCCTCAGCCTGTCTTCAGAAGGGCTTGTAGAACCGACACAGATTGAGGTGGACTCATCATCAGCCTCTACCACCTTGGGAAAGCAGTGTTCACTTAACTGCATTTCATCAGGATGCCACACATCAGGTGACTCTTTAGAACTGAGGAAGAATGACAAGAATGGTCCAAACACTGAAAATATGAATTTTGAAGAGTTTGATTCAGTATTTATCAAACAAAGGAGGCTGGCTGTGAGTAGAGAGGTCAGCCTAGAGTTATCAGAGGAAGATTCTAACATTGACTTAGCTCTAACAATATCACCACCTACAAGTCCCAGAGAAGAAATGCCAGCTGGTGAAATAGAGCAATTTGAAGAGGCCCCCTTTTCAAATTTAGAACTTCAGGATGTAGCTGAGGAAATAGGTGAACCAGAAGACGTGGCTCTCACAGAAAGCAGAGAAGTGAATTCTGCTGACAATGTGTCAGTATATCCCACAGTGTCAGAAGAACCAGTAGAAAATAAGGAGAGAAAGGGGGATAATTTACAACCAGTTACTGTAATACTTTCTAAAGAAAATTGCACCCTTGAGATTGCAGAGGAAATTAATGTGACCTCTGATTTTCCCTTTGATTCTGTAATTGAGGAAGTATCACCAGCTTCTAGTCCTGAACCTCCAGTACCAGTTAAAGAGACACGACCATATCAGGCTGTGACTCCATGCATTTTAAAACTTCATGGTACACAGTGTGAGAAGAGCAATCGAATCTCCCAGCGTGTGTCAGAAGACTTAGGCGTAACAGAAAAAGAAAAATTTTTTGTTGGTCCTACCCATCCAGTGGGGCAAGATAACTTTACCCAGGTACAACAAATGCAGGTCTCTGCTGAAATGCCTCTAATATTAACTGACCATCCAGGAAGAACAGGTAGACCGACCTTTCCTGGTAAAGTAACTGAGGAAATTGTCTCAAGTGTGCATGATGAGGGTTTATCTTTCTCAGGAAAGGTGCAGTGCTATGGTAGGGAGTTAAACCAGCCTGCCTCAGCTGCCGAATACACAGGTGACTTCAGTCCTTCTCCTGAAAAACTGGCAAAATCAGGAAATCCATTGCAGCCAATTAGAGTAGAAAACAGAAATTTGGACTTAAAACATCTTGTCTTGGAGTCCAGTGAACCTCCATTTAGTCCTAGAAATGTTACTGAAAATATGTCTTTGTCTGACACATTGGTTTCCACAGCTGCACCAAGTGGTGTAGTAGAACAGCAGACTAGCCCTAAAAGCAGTCAGAACAATCTCTTTACCAGTGACTTGAAAACAGATGAAGGCATTTATCTGCAGATGAAGTCCTTGACAACTGCCTCAGTTGATGGAGCTTATTCTACACAGGGATGCATGTGCTCAGTGGTCCCCACACTTTGTTCTTCCTCAGACAGTGCTACATTAACCCATTATGTAAGACCAATAAATGCAGAGCCAGCATTTCAAGCACAGGAAATACCAGCAGTCAGAATGGCCAGTTTGCTTAAGAAGGGTGAAACTGAAACTGAGTTACATAAAGAAATCACAGGTCTAGGCACTGCTGGCCCTCAGTCCAACACCAAATCTTCTCTAAAAGGCGAACGCAAAGCCATCCACACACTGCAAGATGTGTCAACATGTGAAACAAAGGAGCTGTTGAATGTTGGGGTTTCCTCCCTTTGTGCTAGTCCCTACCAAAATACAGCAGACACCAGGGGAAATCTCAGTAAAGAGCCTTTGGCCTCCTTTGTTTCAGAATCCTTTGATACTTCTGTTTGTGGAATATCCACAGAGCACATAGAAATTGAGAACAGTGGGGAGGGGCTCAGGGCTCAGGCTGGTTCTGAAACCCTAGGCAGAGATGCAGAGGTCAGTGGGAATTCCGACATGCACTGTGAACTGCTTTCTGGAGATTCTGATCTAGACCTGATTGGTGATTGTAGAAATCCCAAATGCAATTTGGAGGATTCTTGTACTTTAAGAGGTAGTTACACCAGGAAAAAAGAAGATGTTCTCACAGATGGCTGTGAGTCATCGTTGAACTTCCACAAGCACTACCAAGGGGACTGGGGCTGCTCTAGCCAGGTTCCAGGCATGGAGACGAGCCTCCCTCCCGGGCACTGGACCACTAGGGTAAAGAAAGAAGAGAAGTGTGTGCCGCCTTACGTCCAAATCCGAGATCTCCACGGGATCCTCAGGACTTACGCCAACTTCTCTGTAACAAAAGAGCTCAAAGACACCATGAGAACTTCACACAGCCTGAGGAGGCACCCGAGTTTCACTGCAAACTGTGACCCGCCCAGCCCCTGGACAAGCACTTGGCAGGTGGCAGACGACCTCACCCAGAACACTTTGGACCTGGAGTATCTGCGTTTTGCACATAAGCTAAAACAGACCATAAAGAATGGGGATTCTCAGCATTCTGCCTCCTCCGCCAGTGTCTTTCCAAAGGAGTTACCAACCCAGATCTCCACTGGTGCTTTCCCTTTGACAAAAATATCTGAGGCCCCAATTCTGCATCCTGCACCTAGCAGCAGAAGCCCCCTTCTGGTAACAGTTGTGGAGTCAGATCCCAGACCACAGGGGCAGCCCAGGAGAGGCTACACAGCCAGCAATCTGGACAGCTCTTCCTCTTGGAGAGAGAGAGATAGTCATAATAGAGATCCTACAAATTCTCAGAGAAATCAGACTGTTTCATTCCACCTTAACAAACTGAAATACAACAGTACTTTGAAGGAATCTCGGAATGATATTTCACTTATTCTCAGTGAGTATGCCGAATTCAACAAGGTAATGAAGAATAGCAACCAAGTCGTTTTCCAAGACAAAGAGCTAAATGATGCTTCTGGAGAAGCCACTGCTCAAGTGTTGTATCTGCCTTTCCCAAGACGGTCAATCTCCTTTGAAGACATAATCATAGAGTTGTGCGCCAATTTGCACGTCAAACTAAAAAGTGTTGTGAAAGAGGCTTGTAAAAGTACCTTCCTGTTCTACCTTGTCGAAACAGAAGACAAATCATTCTTTGTAAGAACAAAGGTAAAGTGCCAGTCATGTCTTACATACTATTTTAATTGCTAATTTTAGTTTTAGAAATAATAAATTTAGCATATTAGCCATCAAAAAGAAATCATGGTATGATATAGGATTTAAATTTCATAGCTTAGTCTTTACCTGCATACTAAATGTTTTCCTGCAGGATCTGCCATTTGTACTATATTTGAAAATTAGTATTATGTTCCAGAATTAGGGCAGTGACTAATTTTTTTTTCACAAAAAGTTACCAGTGTACACATGCCCGTACTTCAAATGTAAATACAAACACATTCCAATGTTAAAATACAGATTTTTTGATAAGTATTATTACCTGTGTTCCTCCATTAGTGTAGATTGTCAAGTAGGACTTCTTCTGGTTTTGGATGTATTTTTCTTTTAATTTGAATGTTATGGTGAGTACACGGAGTAATATAGTCCTTAAATTTAAGTAATGGAACCATGGTGAAATTCTGGCATGGGCGGAGCCAGAACCTGTCTTGATTCACCATTAACTTCATTGTTTTATCCTTCCAGAATTTATTTCTCTTCTATTTAGGTTATAGACAGCATTTTTAAAAATTTATTGTTTTTAATTTCAAATTTACATAAAGGTTGCCGAAATAGTACCCTTTACCCAGATACCCCAATGTTAACATTTCTGAACCATTTGCAAATGTGTTGCACACACAGTGTCCCATTACCTCTTGATACTTAAATGTATATTACCTGAGTTCAAGGATATTCATCTTTTTAACCACTGAACAACCCTATACATCAGGATGTTAATACAATATTAATTAATGTGACCATCTCCACCAACATCATCTAGGTCCAGGATCATAGGTGTCTAGAATTGTCATGTCTTCAGTCTGCAAGAGTTCCTCTATTATTCCTTATCTTTTATGACCTTAACAGTTTTGAAGATCGTAAGCCAGTTATTTGGTAGAATTTCCTTCCATTTGTGTTCATGTGTTGTTTCTCCATGACTTAGGCGTTTTAGGTGAGAATACTCAGATATCATGTGCTGCTCTTCTCAGTGCGTTAATTGTGTCAGGAGGCACCAATTGATTGATCCCCTTACTGGTATATTAACCTTTTCACTTGGTTAAGATGATTTCTACCAGGTTTCTCCAATGTAAAGTTATGTTGAACTTAGTAATAAGTTGGAAGATACTTGAGACTGTATAAAATCCTATTCCTTATCAGACTTTTATCCACTAGATTTAACATCAACTGGTGATTCTTATCTGAATCAGTTATTACTATGATGATTGCCAAATAGTGATACTGAAATTCCATCAGATTCCTTCTGCATTTCTTAGTTGGCATTCTGCTGTAGAATAGAGCTTTCCCTTATTTTCCATTTATCTGTTCATTTGCTTATCTGTATCACTATGGACCATGGCATTTTGTTTTACTTAAAGGGTTATCATCTGTTTCCTCATTATTTTAATACTTAGATTGTCCCAGACCCAGCCAGTGGGAGTCCCTTTAATTTAAAGTTGGCTTCTGTGTCCTTTTGACAATTTGCCATAATTCTTTGGGCACTTCTTTACTTTGGGGTGTAACATAATATTCCAGGCTTATCTTGTATTTTCCTTGCCCTTACTTTGAAGCCAAGCATTTCTCCAAGGAGCTGTGACTCTTTAGTGAAGAGTGGCATTTAGAATCACCGTCTAGGTACTGGGTGAATGAACTCAGTGCCACTTGGTGTCTTTGCTTCTAGGTCCTCTCAGCACACAAAGCCAATAAATATACATATGTACATACATATATGTACATCTCTAGGTATAAAAAGCAAAAACAGAGGAGTTCACACTCATCCCCAATTCTGGTCCAGTACTGGCAGGTTTGTGCTAGCCTTCTCCATGTGTGGAGCTCCCTTCTCTGAGGTTGACTGTTTATCCTCAGTGTTTTGACTTATTATCCCTCCCAAGTCCCCCTCCCCGATCCTCCTCCCAACCCCAGGTATAATGAGACCCCTCACTGAGGCACTAACCCTGACCTCCCCAAACTCCCTGACCTGAGGGGCCAGCTGCCCTCCCCCACCCTTGCAGCAGAAAGCTCTATTCAGATGCCAGCAGTCCTGTTTAGTATCTACCCCAGAGCCCCAGCGTGTCCAGGTGGGGTGGGGGGATGTGGCTTTTTTGGCATGATTCTTACAGTCTAATGGGACAGGAAAACACTGATTAAGAGAGTCACACCAATAAATGTAAAATGAAAGTGATGGTAAATGTGACACAGGTGCCACGAGGACGCATTGAGGGTGGTTGGCCTGGCCGGGGAGGTCTTTCCTCAGGAAGTGCTGCAGCACAAGAAGCAGAGCATAAGGGGTCTGCAGGCGTGTGCAGAACTGGACATGCCGTATGTCGGTTCCACATGCCCGCTAGGTCTGTCATAGACTTCACTTACATCACCTCTGCTGATTTCCTGTGCTAATTCCCGATTGCCACATGGCGAGTCCATGGGCGCTGGATTACTGCGTAACGAGTTACTTAGTAATGAGGGACATGTGTCCCTCATTGTCACAGTGTCCCCTGGGTGCACTTCTGATCTGGAGTACAGAGGCCACTGCGGAAACCACAGAGCTGCCTAAAGATTTCTTGGTCTGCCCAGCTTTTCTCATATGGAGGTGTGTAGCTGGCACACACACCACAGGGAGCAGCCTCCTGGTGCTGGAGGGCTGGTCAGAGCCAATGAGCCATGTCAGCCAGAGGCTCGGGCTGGGCTGTGGGAGAGAACAGCCTCACGCACGCCTCCTGTGGCAGTGGCAGGGCCTTGAGTCACACTGAGCCATTTAGACTTCATCCTGAGGTCGCTAGGAGCCACTGGAAAGGTTCTGTTGAGTTTTTTTACCCCTAACCACTAGACGACCAGAGATAAAGTTTTCTAAAAAATCTTTTTAAAGGTTTTTTTTTCCAAGTGAAGCAGGCAGAGTAGGGATTTTTAAAAATCTTTAAAAACTGGTTGTGATTCTTTGTAAAAGATCTTTTAAACAAGTAGCATCATATTTGCATTTTAGAGCGATATCTTAGCAGATGGAGAACAGATTGGAAAAATGATAGTCGCTGCCTTAACATGAAACTCCATTGTTGCTAGAGTCAGCAACACTGTTCTTCTGCAAGATGGCTCGTATTTTGAGTCAACTAAATATTACTGTAAATGGTCTATTGTCTTTGCTCTAAGTTCCTTGTCATTTTGGTAAGTAGCACTGTAGTTGAAAAGATACTGAATGATCTTCACGCTCTTCAGTCTTTCTGTAGGCCCTCAGCCTCCAAAAGCAATCTGGAAATCAGTTTAGTTTTTTTCTTTTACCTTGAATTACGGTTAATTTTATTTAATTAAACATCCTATACCCTGACATGAGCTAGAGTGACTCTAGAATCAACCAAGTTAGCATCATGGTCACGTACATGTTTTGGCACAGTGAGCAAAATACTTGGTTTCTTTTAGCTTCCATCTTCTCAAAAAGCAACAGAGGGTGCAGTGACTCACGCCTGTAATCCCAGCACTTTGGAAAGCTGAGGCAGGTGGATCACCTGAGGTCAGGAGTTGGAGACCAGCCTGGCCAACATAGTGAAACCTTGTCTCTACTAAAAATACAAAAATTAGCCGGGTGTGGTGGTGCGTGCTTGTGGTACTCAGGAGGCTAAGGCAGGAGAATCACTTGAACCCAGGATGTAGAGGTTGTAGTAAGCCACTGTGCTCCAGCCTGCCCCACAGAGCGAGACTCCACAACAGAGCAGTAATCTTAGTTCTCACTTCCTTTCCAGATGAAGTGATACAACTTTCATGAAGAAGAGAGTATAGCAATGCTAAAGTTTTATTCATAGCAGGAGTTGTTTGTTTTTGAGACGAAGTTTTGCTCTTGTTGACCAGGCTGGAGTACAGTGACGTGATCTCGGCTCACTGCAGCCTCCACCTTCTGGTTTCAAGTGATTCTCCTGCCTCAGCCTCCCGAATAGCTGGGATTACAGGCGCATGCCACCACGCCCGGCTAATTTTTGTATTTTTAGTAGAGACGGGGTTTCACCATGTTGGCCAGGCTGGTCTCAAACTCCACAGCAGGAGTACTTCTAGATTCATAATATTTTATCACATAGTGTCACTGTTTACAACAGAAAATAACAAATGTGCAAAGGTAAAACTACTTGTCAACCAAGAAAGTGGACACATTCCAAAATAAACTTGAGAGTAATGTACTATAAAGAGCAAAATGTTATTTTATATGTAAATTTTTTAATTTAATAAGAGGTGGAGTGTCACTACTATGTTGCCCAGGCTGGTCTTGAACTCCTGGCCTTAAGCAGTCCTCCCACCTTGGCATCCCAAAGTGCAGGGATTGCAGGCATGAGCCACCATGCCTGGCCCAAAATGTTTTTAAAAGCTCAGAAACGTATCTTGGATAATCCTTTTGTCCTGGAGAATCTGGAAGCATTAATTAGTAATGGGATGTTAGGCCCACTAGGGCATGTTTGAAAGACCCTTCCTTACTGTTGAAATCTGAGGGTGTGACAGAGTAACCCAGACCACCACAGGATTTGGTGAAAATGTATCCATTCACATAATTTGTTAGTCAAATTAATGAAAACTAGAGATTTATGCTTAGATATTTCAGTAAACTCTTCGTTAAATCTCATAATTTTTTTGAAAATCATACCATATATTTTGAATGAATTGAAATAGTCAAAATTTGAGTTGTTTAAAGATCCAAGGGAGCCGCGCAGTGGCTCACACCTGTAATCCCAGCACTTTGGGAGGCCAAGGCAGGCGGATCGCTTGAAGTCAGGAGTTCCAGACCAGCCTGGCCAACATGGTGAAACCCCTTCTCTACTAAAAATGACAAAAATAAGCCAGGCGTGGTGGTGGGCACCTGTAATCCCAGCTTCTTGGGAGGCTTAGGGAGGTGAATCACTTGAACCCAGGAGGCGGAGGTTGCAGTGAGCCGAGATCTCACCACTGTACTCCAGCCTGGGTGACAGAGCGTCTTACTCAAAACAAAAAAACAAAAACAAAAACAGAAATCTTTCTTTCCGCCGGGCGCGGTGGCTCAAGCCTGTAATTCCAGCACTTTGGGAGGC